>NW_016823867.1:22079-38292 GCF_001698545.2 Rhinopithecus bieti | reverse complement strand
CACGACCTACACGGGAGCCAAGCGCCGCAACCGCCACCAACGCCTTGCCGCCGCGGATCGCCCGCCGCCTACCATGGCCCAGCAGCAAACAGGTAGCAGGAAACGGAAAGCGCCCGCGGTCGAGGCGGGCGCCGGGAGCTCGTCCTCGCAGGGCTTAGCGGCGGCGGACGGAGAGGGGCCTCTGCTACCCAAGAAGCAGAAGCGGCCGGCGACGCGTCGCAGGCTGGTGCACTATCTGAAGGGCCGGGAGGTAGGAGCGAGGGGCCCCGCCGGGCTCCAGGGCTTCGAGGGCGAGCTTCGGGGCTACGCCGTCCAGAGGCTGCCCGAGCTGCTGACGGAGCGCCAGCTGGACCTGGGCACCCTCAACAAGGTGTTCGCGTCACAGTGGCTGAACGCCAGGCAGGTGGTGTGCGGCACCAAGTGTAACACGCTCTTTGTGGTGGACGTGCAGTCAGGCCACATCACGCGCATCCCCCTCATGCGGGACAAGGAGGCCGGGCTGGCCCAGGCCCAACAGGGCTGCGGCATCCATGCCATCGAGCTGAATCCCTCCAAGACGCTTCTGGCCACCGGCGGCGAAAATCCCAACAGCCTGGCCATCTACCAGCTGCCCACCCTGGACCCCCTGTGCCTGGGCGACCGCCATGGCCACAAGGACTGGATCTTTGCCATCGCCTGGCTGAGTGACACCGTAGCCGTGAGCGGCTCCCGCGACGGCACTGTGGCGCTGTGGCGGATGGACCCAGACATGTTCAATGGCAGCATTGCCTGGCACAGCGAGGTGGGTCTCCCCGTATATGCCCACATCCGTCCGAAGGATGTGGAGGCCATACCCAGGGCCAGCACCAACCCCAGCAACCGCAAGGTGCGGGCCCTGGCCTTCAGCGGCAAGAACCAGGAGCTGGGAGCGGTGTCCTTAGACGGCTACTTCCACCTGTGGAAAGCCCGGAGCACACTATCCAGGCTCCTGTCCATCAGGCTGCCCTACTGCCGAGAGAATGTGTGCCTGACCTACTGCGATGAGTTGTCCCTCTACGCTGTGGGCTCCCAGTCCCACGTCTCCTTCCTGGATCCGCGCCAGCGCCAGCAGAACATCCGGCCCCTGTGCTCTCGAGAAGGTGGCACAGGCGTGCGGTCTCTGAGCTTCTACCAGCACATCATCACTGTGGGCACCGGCCATGGCTCCCTGCTCTTCTATGACATCCGAGCCCAGAAGTTCCTGGAGGAGAGGGCCTCTGCCAGTCTGGACTCTACGCCGGGGCCCGCAGGGAGGAAGCTCAAGCTTGCCTGTGGCAGAGGCTGGCTCAACCAGGATGACGTCTGGGTGAACTACTTTGGTGGCATGGAAGAGTTCCCCAATGCGCTCTACACCCACTGCTACAACTGGCCCGAGATGAAGCTCTTTGTGGCTGGGGGGCCTCTCCCTTCAGGCCTCCATGGGAACTACGCAGGCCTCTGGAGTTAAGGATGGACGCCTTGTTCTCAAAGTGCACAGGTTTACCTTTCAGTTCCGCCTAACTTTCCTTCTTCAGGCTTCATTTGTGCTTTTAACTTTGTGTGGCTTTTGTCTTCCAGGTGGAACCAGTCCAACTTACGTGTGCTTCGTGTATGAGGCAGAGAAAGAGAAAGCGGGAGCAAGCCAGTGGGAGTGAGAGCACAAGTGGTCTTTTCGACACTCAAAACTTTGGCTTTAAATCTCTCATTCACGTTTCCCAACAGCAGTATATTTTTGCCTTCTCATTCAAAGAGTTTTGGCTAAACCTTAATTGTATTCTGTCTTTCAGTGATTCACATACCCTCCTTCTTTAGGTTGATGCAGTCTTCACTACTATTCAGTACATTAGTTTTATCAATATTGCAATAGTGTTCAAATCTTTTACACATGTTAGATGTGTGGTGTTTTGGGGAAATGTGTGCTACAAAGCATCTTTGGGGTTGTTTTGAGGAACTACCCATCATTTATAGCCTTACTCTAATTAGAAAATGCAGTTCAGGTTCTAGATTGCCACCATTCTACAGTGTCGTACACACTATTCTGCGGTGTGATTCATTTGGATGTTGGAAACTGAATGTCTATTGTTTGTATATTGTTGATGTGTAAAATGCTTTAAAAATATGTTCTCTTAGTTAGAAATCTTACAATGTTGTTCATACTATTAATCAACAATTTTGGTTATTCAGTAAAACTTTACTATCCTCAGGCCTTCCATGTTCTTATTTAAAGCCGCTGCATTATGGCCTGCTTTTCTATGCTACAGATTTTCAGAACTAATCAATTCTGGTCTATGTATGTGGTAGGGCAATCAAGGAGGTATTTTTTGGGGTATAACATCTCTTTAAATTCAGGTAGTTATTTACAGTGAAAAGCCAGTTGTGGCAGTTGTGTTCAGAGTAGGTGTTGCTGATTTTTTATTACTGTATACATGGATAATTCTGTATTCAGTATGTGTTGTGTTGCAGAAAAATAAATAAAATGTGTTCATCATCTTAGCAATTAAGTGGCAGACTTAAGTTCTTAATACTTAAACATATGCTTTCTTTTTTCATTTTTCTTTCTGAGAACGTATTTATCAAAGTCAAAACTTTCTGAGACAGAAGCTGAATCTGAAGCATTAGCTATGCAGACATTACTTTGTACATCTCTTTTTGAAAATGAAACTTAATCTTACAAGTTAAAAGATTAAACAACATCTTGAATACGTTATGAAAATATACTTGGTGTAAGTTAGGATGGCTAGGTGTTTTTTTAAAGTTGACTGAACAAATCATTTTTCATTTATACAAATATACAGGTACTTATAACTACTTACATATACAATATATTTGTATATCTGTTTGTATATGTTATTTCCCATGTGAGGAGAAAGCATAGATGTATATATCATTTTATATCTGCAGCTATTTCTTATATATTGAACCACATATATTAAGACTTACCACTTAGTCTTTGTGTTTTGTTTTATGTTAATTTAAAATAATTTTAATACAAGCACATGATCAAAAAACCATACAGTATAAAAAGTATACAGTTAAAAGTAAATCTCAAATCCCAGAGTCTCTAGTTTCCAGCCCATAGATTAGCATCAGTATAATTTTTGTCTATACACATTTAGATTTAGTCTATATATATATATACAAGAACACATGTATGTGTGTATGGAATTTTTATACAAATAATAACATACTGTATGTATCTGTGCTTTTTTTAATTACAAAATCTTAGAGATTTTCTCTTATACTTATCTACTTAATTTTATTGCATGCTGCTTTATTGTGTGATTGGAATACATTTGACTTATTCATTACACCTTTGATGATCATTTATGTTGGTTCCGGTTTTCTGTTACTGTAAACTATTCTGCAGTGATTACTTAAATGTATACATCTTTGTGTACAAGCATAAATATATCTGCAGGATAATTCCTAGAAATGGAATTACTGGTTCAATGAGTAAGTTCATTTTATATTAATAGCCATTGCTAAATCACCTTCCAAAGAGTTCTCACCACCTTAACCTCCTACAAGTAATGGATGAACACCTGCTTTACCACACCCCTGCCAACAGTGTGTCACCAAACTCTGTGCTCTTTGCCAATCTTACATCTACTTGATCTTGATCCTTTCTTTCTAAGCCACTGTGGCTGAGTTAATTCGATTTGTTGTCAGAGTACCAAGTAGGTTCTGAAACAAAGAACAAGAAAATGAGGGCAAGCAATAAAATTGCTGCCACACTGAAGGAAGACAGTACCCACCATTCAGGCTCATGTACCTGGAGATGGATTACACACAGCTACCTTCCTTAGATACTTAGCTGGACCTAGTAGGTTTCCCTGGTCTGTTGCACCCTGGTTTAAGTTATATCCAATGTATAAGATGTCACTGAAGAAAATCCAAGAAAGGAGACCACAAAAGTCTGAACTTAGTGGGGTAGGTGTGGAGAGGGAGAAAGTTATTCAAAACAATGAGGGGAAATAAAAGGAACAAACAGTATTTCAAGTGAAGGATGAGGAAAACCAAAAAAAAAATTAGGTGAACTCTCAGGCTCTGACTTGAATATGAATGGTGACACCAAATAAAAATAAAGAAAATAGGCATAGATAGTATGGGGAGAAGATGATCAGTTTAACCTGGGACTTACTGAATTTGAGGTACCTCTGTGACATCAGGAGAACATACCCCGTGAAGAATTGGCTGCGTATCCCAGGATGCAATTTATCACTTCTGGGAAGGTGAGTGCTATGAAACACTGGGAATCTTGTCCCTTCAGGGAAAAGTAGAACAGAAAAGCATATGAAGGATCTTTAAAACAATGAAAAGAGAGAAAGTCTGCTTCAGTGACTCATGCCTGTAATCCTAGCATTTTGGGATGCTAAGGTAGGCAGATTGCTTGAGCCCAGGAGTTCCAGAACAGGATGGGGAAAATGGTGAAACCCCATCTCTACAGAAAATACAAAACTTGGCCAGGTGTAGTGGTATGGGCCTGCAGTTTCAGCTCCTTGGGAGGCTGAAGTGGGAGGATGACTTGAGCCCAGGAGGTTAAAGTTGCAGTGAGTAGAGATCATGCCACTGCACCCCAGCCTGGGTGACAGAGTGAGACCCTGTCTCAATAAATAAATAAATAAATAAATAAATAAATAAATAAATAAAAGGATAATTTTTAAAAAGCTGGGATGGGGAAGAAAATGGTAGAGAATGATAGGGGCTTATTCTACACAAATGTTGTGACCTTACTATGAGACGACAATATATCTTTTCATACTAAAATTATAACGATTTTGAGTCTCCACCTAAAAGCCATAAAGGGTAGCTTTTCGCCCAGATAATCTTCCTAAATATTTACCTAGGACTCCTTAATACTGTCCACATTAGTCCACTAATTAGGCTTTTGAATTGCTCAACTGCTAGTTTCTTCTTGGAGAATGAAAAGTCAGACCTAGCTTACAAAGCAGGGCTTCAGAGTTAGTCATTTCTGGACCATTTATTCTCCTACTCTGAGACGTATCCAGTATTCCCAACACCCAACTGGCACCAGCATCCTTGACAGTCTCACAGCAGTGGAATATCACCTCATCAGCAGCTTCTGCTAGCCCCTGTTTAAGTTCTCACTTCAATACCACAAGTGTAGGCCTCTGCCAATTTTCCCAGTTTTGCAAAAAGCAAAGAAGGTGTCCAGAGGAGGATACTGCTTTCCACAGTATTACAATAAAAAAGCACAAATGCAAATTATTAGAAGCGAGAGAGAAGAAATAATTATAAGCACAGATTTCTTTATTAGAAAATAAATGTAAAATCTGAGTGAAAAATCATCAGAAATACAAATAACTAAACTTCCCAATAAGAAATAAGGAACCAGAATCAGACCCATTACTGCTAGATATGTGAATATTAGTTTTTTTTAAACGTCTATCTTTTTTATCAATGAATATCATGCACATAAACAGATAATAGACCACAAAGTTGATTATTTTAAAGTAAATTATTTCACATTGTCAAAGGAATATCTAAGTTGAGGCGCTTCCAAGCATAAAGAGAAAGATACATTTAACTCTCTTACATCAGGCCAGCAAAAATATTAACAAATTTGAGTAAAATTTGCAAAAATTAAAAGGGAACTGCGATTCTGACTTAGATATATCAGATCATATGGCAAGCTTATTCTTTAAAAGCAGCTGAAACAGGCAATCATTAGTTCACAAATCCGTTAGTTCAGCCAATTCGTCCAATCAAATTGCATTAGTCTCACAAAATACTCACGGCAAAGTAAAGGCTAGTTCGGCTTGAATTCAAGGAGTCTTCCCTAATTGAAAAATCAATTATTTCCAATGTATTATAATTAAATGCAAACTTAGACAGACGACACATGCTCATATACTAATTAGTAATAAATGATTAATAAAACTCTTCCGTTGTTTGGGTAAAATTCTTAGTAAAGCTATGTGTGAAAAATATTCTTCATATGGTAAGTGTGTATATGAGTTGGTTTGTCGTGTGTGTGTTTTTTGTGTTTCAAACTTCAGACGCGGAATCCTCAACATGCGAGAGTGAAACTCCTGTGAGGGTACAAGAAAGCAAACAAGGTTCCTAAAATCACACACCAGACATCTTATGTTGTTACTGAAATTTCGCAGATCCGCAATTAGAAAAGGTAGAAAACTATTGGATATAAAATACTAGAAAACAGAAAATGCGTTATCACTTTATTTGAAGACTGATAGTATGATGGCAACAAATGATAAATTCTAGAAGAGGGCAACTGAAAAAAGGTTAGGAAAAATAAAATAGGTCCGCGGCTCAAAAATGTGTCACGTTTTGAGAGATTAATATATTAAAAAATCAATACTTTTCTATTTTCACTTCTTTACTCATTCAGCAAATGTTTATTGAATGCTTACCATATATCACACATTCTTCTAGCTGCTAGATAGAAATGCTGCATAGAACAACACAAGCAAGCCATGTCCTCATAAGGCTTATAGTCCATTGAGGAGAGAGACAATAAACAGATAAACCAACAAGTGTATAGGTTGTAGGATGGTTATCAATGTTAATAAATAAATCAGTTGAAAGAGAATGGGGGTAGAAAATCAGGTGGGGATGAAATTTTAAATAAAGTGGTTAGTGAAAGCTGTTTAATAAGTTGACATTTGAGCCGAGATCTGAAGGAAGTGACATAGTAAGTCATGCACCTACATCAGAAAAGAGTGTTCCAGGTGATCAGAAAGAAGTACAGAGGCTTGAGGTGGAACCATGCCTAGCATGTTTCAGGAGCAGAAAGGAGACAAGTATGGCTGGAGTAAAATGAATAAAGAAAGGAGTAGGGTCAGAGAGATAATGGGTGACCACATCATATAGAACTCTGTAGACAATTATAAGAACCTTGGATTTTAATCTGAATGTGTTGAAAGTCCAATGAGGGTTTTTGAGGAGCGATTTGTTGTTAAAATGAAATCTGGTCGCTCTGTAAAGGAGAAAAGACAGAGAAGGAGGGGGATTCGTTAGTAGGTTACTGCAATAATCCAGCTCAACGTTGACAGTGGCTATATTCAACACTAATCGGTTTAAAATGTCAGTGGATCTTGTAGTTCAAAATGGCATACATCTCCTTCTTAAGATCTTATGGAAACGACAGTACATAATAATTAAATTGAATAACTCCATTTCAGTGCTATAAATAAAAAAGGTGCCATAATCAGATCAGAAATTATGACAACATTCTAGAAAACCAGAAAGTAGATAGGATCTCTTTAACAGATAAAGATGAGTAGATCTCATTCCTTTTTATGTTTTCATAGTATTCCGTACTGTACATGTACCACATTTTATTTATTCGGTCTACCATTGATGGACAATCAAACTGATTCCACATCTTTGCTATTGTGAATAGTGCTGCAATGAACATATGCATTCATGTGTCTTTATAATAGAACAACTTATATTCCTTTGGTTAAATACCCAGTAGTGGAATTGCTAGATCTAAATAATGAGGACACATGGACAAAAAGAGGGGACCAACAGACACTGAGGTCTACTTGAAGGTGGAGGGTGGGAGAAGAAAGAGATTCAGAAAAAAAAAAAAAGGTTGGGTACCATGCTTAGTACTGGGGTGATGAAGTAATCTGTACACCAAACCAAACCCCCGAGTAACTTATCTGCCTGTATAAAAAAAACTACATATGTACTCCTGAACCTAAAATAAAAAGTAAAATGTAAAAAAAAAATAAAACTGAGTAGAGTTATCACAAGCCTAAGAAACGACTCTGAGAATGCTGCCTTTTAGATGGGAGCCTAAGTTCTCTTCATGCAGAACTTCTCCCAATGGCTCCAAGCTATGATTTAGCAAAAATTGATAGCAGAAGTGGTTTTTGAAGTGGAAAGCACCACTAGAGGACTGTCCATGAATGGGCTTGGTTAGTTGGACACTTACCCAAACAATGGAATACTATACAGTTGTTAAAATAGTGGTGCTAGGTCTTTATGTACTGACAAGAAGTGTCCTCGATATTACTGTCACATGAAAGAAGCACATTGCAAACCAAATACATATTATAATTCCATTTTTGTTTAAGATACTAGAAGGAGGAGAGGAAGAAGCATACAGTATATGTACGAATATATGCAAAAGTATTATCAGTATGTTTCTCTAAGGGATAAAGTAACAGTGAACTTTCTTAATATTCAATCTATTTATATAATGTTTAAACAGTCTAAATAACATGCATTTATTTAGTAAACAAAAGAGAAAGTAAAACAGGGAAGACACATTTTAAAAGGCTGATTGGGATGGGAAAGAGACGAGGGAGAAGAAAGGTGTGATTTTTTGTGTTGAACGTAGCATGGAGTTGAAATAGACTAAAACTGAGAAAGTGTTATCTTTATACAATATGGAAGTTCACGGAGGTCTTTTGCCAGAGTAATTGCAGTTGTGATCAGCTGCATTGTTTCTCCCCAAGAGGGGATAAATAATTCAGTGTTTCTCAAGATTGACCATGGAACCCTTTTCCCATGAGCATCTGACAGGGCTGTGATTTTCTTTCTTCTCAGCTCCTCAAACAGGTTGATTTTAGAGAAACAGTGTGAGAGTTACATAAGCACTGCATCACAGCGTCTGTAGTATAATGAAATACATTTTCCTGAATCAAATGTGGAGCAAAGAGAAGACATGAACCTACACCTACAAATTTCAATAATCCATGTTGTTCTTCAAGCTTTCCTGATACATATGTCTAGCAATTCACAGCCAGAAGCTAATTTGAAAAACCTGTAATACGAGAGATTTCCATGTTTTTTGATATTCATCTTATCTGAAATATTTCTGTTTAGTATATTAACATAATTTTGAGTTTTGACACCAAAATGTCCACTAAACTTATGTACTCCAAAATTCACAGCTATAATTCTAGAGGTGGAGAGGGAGATAGTATTAGTTGTAAAATAGGCCAAGGTGTATTCTTAGTCAGTCACTGCTATCACACATAAATCCATTCCCATCTCTGAGGTCCTGAGCTGACAATAAAGCCAGTCCAACATTGTATTAATATAACCTCTGAAAAAATGGGACTCTTAGTTTTATAATATATAGGGGATGAAGAGAAAAATAATAACTCAGAACTCAGCAAATGTATATTGGGTGTGTAGGAAGACAGAGTGAAAACATACTTTATAAATTCTTCTATTCTCAATATTAAAAATTGAGCACTGTTAGTACATGGAAGCAAATTTGCTGTGCATACTTCCCTAGTGTTATACAGAGGAGTTATTTAATCTAGACATTATCATTTACAAAGGGTTAAAATCAATGTATGAGTCTTCAATTAAATGTCACAAATATTCAAACAGTTGGAATATAAGACTAAATAGATGTAATACCTAAAATTGCTCATTTGTCTTGCTTTTCACTAGTTTTATCCAGTAACTAATCATAATGTTGGCACACACCATAATGGCTGGTTGATGTAGCTGGAAGTAGATGAGTCAATTCATTGAGAAAGAATCATTCAAACCAGCGATTTAGACTCATGTGGACAGCACCACCAATTAAGTAACAGAATAAACTCCCTCCTTCAACCCATCTAGCTGTTTTGACTTTGCAACCTGAAAATATAATATTGTTCTGGAAAGCAAAATATATATTTCCTATAGAATCAGATAAAAGTCTGAGATCATTGATGAAATAATCTCCTTTGTAAAAGGCAATTCCATAAGCATTGGAGCAGAGACATGATGATAGGATCAGAAACTTCTGCTTAGAAGGGACATTAGATAAAGATATATATTTGACTTTCAAAATCTCAATTAAATAATGATAAATGTGTCATTCATACGTGTGTGTGTGTGTGTGTGTGTGTAGTAGTAGTAGTAGTAGTAGTAGTAGTATCCGGTGTTTTATCTTCACCTACAAAGGAATTTTATTTTATGCCTCTTTACTGGGGTCTCTATCTTTATATGAGTGTTTACATATATAAACACATTCATCTAGACAGAGATAAATGGTTTTCAATGTAAGGAATTAAAGGTAATGTCTTATTAAAATCTTGAATCTTCTTGGTTTTACTTTATAACTCTCTGTGGGTGACTTAATCTCAAAATGAAAAACACAAGTCAAACTAATGGCAAAGTACTACAGTCACCTAGAGCATCTGTTATTGTTGTATTTTTTTGCAATTTGCTGAACTGAGTATTGAGTAATGAATAAGTACATTTAAACATTTAAAATTTACAAACTAAAAGCCATGTAAAAGCCAAGCCTTCATTTTATCTCAAGCTTTTGGGTTGCTTCTCAGATGAAAGCAATTAGTCTGACATTGTAAATGTCAACCATCATGGTACGAGGTCTATACTGTGCATTACGTAGTGCTTATGGTAAATCAGATGGGATAAGTAACTACTCTTCAGAATTTGGACTGCCAATTAAACTTCTTTTAGAGAAAAAAAAATGGTACATCAATCTGACAATTTATCTTTTCTTGTTAGTTTGTGTCTATAGACTATATGGCCAAGAGCAGGATTAATAAATGATGAAATTGTATAGATCTATAAAAACCTTTAAAAATCATCTAGTCGAGCACTTATTTTTAAGGATGAAGATATTTTATAGCGGTAATTGTAAGTGTGGTTCCTGACATTTAAAATATTTAAAATAATAAAATATGCATGCAATTTAACAAAAACTCATGTTTCTACCATCTAGAATTAATGATCACTTAGTCTTTTTCATATGAAGAAAGAAACTAAAATCATGTATAAAGTTAAAACCCCCTTTGGGCATCATAAGTTTCCTTCTCACCTGTCTTGAGGCAAGAAGTGACCATTAAAACTTCAGCGAGTATCTGTCTATTTCATGTTTTATACTGTCATATATTTATAGTTTCTTAACAAAAACTTTTACAGTGTTTACCATGTGCCTGGCACAGTTATTAATGTTTTCCAAACATTTACTTATTTAATCCTCATAGTAGCCTACATTTTACAAATGACTATTTTACAAAAGGAGTAATTAAACAACTTGCCCAAGGACACAGAGCTAATATGATGCAGAGCTGCATCTGGAGTTCAGTTGTACATATGTATGTCTCCATCTATAACATATAGAATGATTTTTATAAATGTCGTATACTTAAAAAATTATACAAAAGCTATGCTGAACGTATTCAGTAATTTTATTCATTTTTTCATGCATTTGAGATCTATTCTTGATGATGTGTATACATTTGTGCAGTTCATTTTAATCACTAGATCATCTATTGTATGAATATATCACAATGTAAGTATTTGCTATGGTTTAAATGTGTGCCTTCCAAAATTCAGGTATTAACAGATGGAGGCTTTAAGGTTATTAAAGGCTTTAATAACCTTTAAGAGGTTATTGGGCCATAAGAGTTCCTCCCTTGCAAATGGGATTGAGGTCCTTATAAGAGAGGCTTCATGCAACTCACTTTCTCTTTTGTCTCTTGTCATGTAAATACTCAGTGTTCCTCTCCTCCCAGAAGATCCGACACGACAACAAGGCACCATCTCGGAAGAAATGTACAGTCCTCACCAGACAGCCAAACCTGCCAACACCTTGATCTTGGACTTCCTAGCCCCAAAACTGTGATAAAATAATTTTTTTTCTTTATAAATATCCCAGTCTGTGGTATTTCATTATGGTAGCAGAAATGGACCAAGACAGTATTCTACCAATTGAACAATTAGGTTCTTAGAAAAAAATTTGTGTAACAAACAATGTTACAACACACACACTTGTAAAAATATATTTTGTGATGCACATGTGGTAACTACTCTATATTTTTTAAAATGCAGAAGTTACCTTGTTCTTTTATAGACTGCACATTTTTCAATTTGCTTCATGTTGCCAAAAATGAATTCAAACCTTGCTGTGGTGGTAGAATTCTGATAATCCCTCCTTCCTTGGACATATATCTTCTAGCAATACCCACTATAACTTACATGATGCTGTTAAAAATTTTTTTGCAGATTTAATTAAAATCTCAAATCAGGCAATTTTAGAATTGGAAAATTATATGTGGTGGGCCTGACCTGATCACATAAACTCTTAAAAAGCACTAATCTCCTCCAGAAGATTTCTTTTTTAATTGAAGCATGAGAGGTATTTGATACAAAAGAGATTCTCTCTCAATGCCTTTGAAGATGGAGGGATGACACGGGTAAGACTTGAGGGCAGCCTAGAGGAGCTGACAGTGACCCTCATTTTTCAACCTCAAGGAACATAATTCTGCCTAGAACATGAACAAACTTGGAAGCATATTATTTCCCAGGGTCTCCAAATAAGAACACAAAAGGCTAAATTACTGATTTCACACTTAGAAGACTAAGACTGATCCTTGTAAGACTCTCAGTCTGGTCTCTAACCAACTCAATGAGTGAACTTCTAACTTATTGAGGTAATAAATGAGTATTATTTTTAAAATCTCACCAGTGGTGTGTAACATTTCCTTTTGCCTCATGTCCTCATAAACAATAATATTATTTCATATTTTATTTTTTGTCAACCTTATGGATAAGATATGCTGTTATTGTTTTAAGTTGAACTTCTATGTTTACTAGAAACCAGATCATTTTATAGATAATACAAATAACACCAAAAAGTGAATGTGTTTACCCATGTCACTAAGGTAATAAAGAAGCAAAATAAGGATGAAAAGTTAGAGTTAATGAAATAAGTTATGTCGTTCATCTTAAAACCTACTGGAACAATATTTATGTCATAATCATTCAATTAATATAAAGGGAACACGTGTTATATAGTATGGATATTTGTCTTTACCGAAACCTCACGCTGAAATTATAATCTCCAATGTTAGAGGTGGGACCTGGAGAGAGGTGATTGGATTAGGGGGGCGGATTTCTCATGAATGGATTATCACCATCCTCTGATTACTGTCCTATTGATAGTGAGTTAATTTTCACCAGATCTGGTTGTTTAAAAGTGTGTGGGAGGAGCAGCCAAGATGACTGAATAGAAGTAGCTCCAGTCTGCGGGCTCCCACTGAGAATAACAAAAACAGTCAGTGAATTCTGTATCTTCCATTGAGGTACCCAGGTTCTCTCATCAGGACTGACTAGGCAATTGGCACCACCCACAAGAGAGCAAGGAAAAACAGGGTGGAGCAAGGGCCCGCCCAGGAGCCGCACGGGGCAAAGGGAGCTCCCTCCCACAGCCAAGGGAGGAGGTGGGGGATTCTGCTACCACGTCCTGAAAACTACACTTTGCCCACAGATCTCTGCAACCAGTGGATCAGGAGGTCCCCTCCCAAGCCCATGCCACCAGGGCCTTGGGTCCCAAGCACAGAGCTGTGCAGACTCACCGCAGCTACTTTGGTGGGCAGCAGCTGGGGCAGGCACTGAGACACAGGACTTTTTGCATACTTCAGCACCTAGAACTCTGGTGAGGCGGGAAATCCGTACACTTCCATGGGAAGGGGGCTGAAGCCAGGGAGCCACGCGATTTCGCTCAGCAGGCCCCACTCTCACGGAACCCCACAAGCTAAAACCCACTGGCTTGGAATCCCTACCGGCCAGTGCAGCACGCTGGAGANCAAAGATCAAAGGTAGATACATCCATAAAGATGAGAAAGAATCAACACAAAACACTGAAAACTCAAAAGCCAGAGTACCTCTTCTCCTTCAAATTATGGCAACATGTCTCCAACAAGGTCACAGAACTGATATAAGGCTGAGATGGATGAATCAACAGAAGTAGGCTTCAGAAGATGGGTAATAAACTTTGCTGAGCTAAAGCAGAATGTTCTAACCCATTGCAAAGGAGCTAAGAACCATCATAAAACATTACAGGAGCTGCTAACCAGAATAAAGTTTAAGAAGGAAAATAAATGACCTGGTCTAGCTGAAAAACACAACATGAGAACTTCACAATGCAAACCTAAGTATCACTAGCTGAATCGACCAAGCAGAAAAAAAGAATATCAGAGTTTGAAGACTATATTGCTGAAATAAGGCATACAAAATTAGAGAAAAAATGAATGAAAAGAAAGAAACAAAATCTTCAATAATTATGAGATTATGTAAAAAGGCTGAACCTACAACTGATTGAGGTACCTGAAAGAAACAGGGAGAATGGAATCAAGTTGGAAAACACATTTCAGGATATAATCCAGGAGAACTCCCCCAAACTAACAAGACAAACCAATATTCAAATTCAAGAAATCCAGAGAACCCCATTAAGATACTACATGAGATGATCAACTCCAAGACACATAATTATTAGATTAACTCCAAGACACATAATTGTTAGATTATCCAAGGTAGAAATGTAGGCAAAAATTTTAAAGGCAGCCAGAGAGAAAGGCCAGGTCACCTACAAAGGGAAACCTATTAGACTCACAGCAGATATCTAAGTGGAAACCTTACAAGCCAGAAGAGATTGGGGGCCAGTATTCAACATTCTTAAAGAAAAGAATTTTCATACCAGAATTTCATATTCAGCCAAACTAAGCTTCATAAGTAAAGGAGAAATAAAGCCTATTTCAGACAAGAAAATGCTGAGGGAATTTGTCACCACCAGGCCTACCCTGCAAGAGACCCAGAAGGAAGCACTAAATATGGAAAGGAAAAACCATTATCAGCCACTACAAAAGCACACTGAAGTACATAGACCAGTGACACTTGAAGCAACTACATTAACAAGTCTGCAAAATAACCAGCTAGCATTAAGATGACAGGATCAAATTCACACATAACAATATTAACCTTAAATTTAAATAGGCTAAATACCCCAAATAAAAGACACAGAATGGCAAGCTGGATAAAGAGTCAAGAGTTGTCGCTGTTTTTTATTCCAGAGACCCATCTAATATACAAAGACACACTTAAACTGAAAATAGAGAGATGGAGGAAAATTTACCAAACAAATGAAAAACAGAAAAAAGCAGGGGTAGCAATTCTAGTTTCTGAAATATCGGACTTTAAACCAACAAAGATCAGAAAAGACAAAGAAGGCCATTGCATAATGGTAAAGGGGTCAATTCAACAAGAAAAGCTAATTATCCTAAATATATGCACACCCAATAAAGGAACACCCAAATTTATCAAACAAGTTCTTAGGGACCTACAAAGAGACTTAGACTTGACAAAATAATAGTGGGTGACTTTAACACCCTACTATCAATATTAGATCATTGAGACAGAAAATTAACAAAGATATTCAGGACTTGAACTCAGCTCTGGATCAAGTGGACCTAAATAAGTCTCTACAAAACTCTCCACCTATAAACAACAGAATACACATTCTCAGTGCCACATGGCACTTACTCTAAAATTGATCACATAATTGGAAGTAAATCACTCCTCAGCAAATGCAAAAGAACTGAAATCATAACAGTCTCTCAGAACACAGCACAATCAAATTAGCACTCAAGATTAGGAAACTTACTCAAAACCACAGAACTACATGGAAATTGAACAAGCTGCTCCTGAATGACTCCTGTATAAATAATGAAATTCAAGCAGATATCAAGAAGTTCTTTGAGGCTAATGACAGCAAAGCGACAATGTACCAGAATCTCTGGGACGCAGCTAAAGCAGTGTTAAGAGGGAAATTTATAACACTAAATCCCACCTCTAAAAGCTAGAAATATCTCAAATTGACACCCTAACATCACAATTAAAGAAGCTACAGATCCAAGAGCAAACAAACCCCAAAACTAGCAGAAGACAGGAAATAACCAATAACAGAGTAGAACTGAAGGAAATAGAGACACAAGAAACCCTTAAGAAAATCAAAGAATCCAGGAGTTGTTTTTCTTTAAATAATAAAATAGATAGATCGCTAGCTAGAAAAATGAAAAAGAAAAGAGAGAAGAAACAAATAGATACAATTAAAAAATGATAAAGGAGATATCACCACTGACTCCACATAAATAAAAACTACCATCAGAGAATACTGTAAACACATCTATGCACACAAGCTAGAAAATCTAAAAGAAATAATAAATTCCTGGACACATAAACTCCCCCAAGGCTGAACCAGGAAGAAGTTGAATCCCTGAATAGACCAATAACAAGTTCTGAAATTGAGGCAGTAATAAATAGCCTACCAAAAAAAAAAAAAATTGCTTAAGACCAGACAGATTTACAGCTGCAGTCTACCAGAGGTACAAGAGAAGCTGATACTCTTTCTTCTGAAACTATTCCAAACAATTGAAAAGGAAGGACTTCTCCCTAACTCATTTTATGA
>NW_016823867.1:11799-20833 GCF_001698545.2 Rhinopithecus bieti | reverse complement strand
TAAGAATCAATGTCGTGAAAATGGCCATACTGCCCAAAGTAATGTATAGATTCAATGCTATTCTCATTAAACTACCATTGGCATTCCTCACAGAATTAGAAGAAATTATTTTAAAATTTATATGGAACCAAAAAAGAGCTTGTATAGCCAAGACAATCCAAAGCAAAAGAACAAAGCTGGAGGCATCACACTCCCTGGCTTTAAACTAAACTACAAGCTATAGTAACCAAAATAGCATGATATTGGTACAAAAAGAGAAACATAGACCAATGGAACACAATAGAGAACTCAAAAATAAGACCACACAACTACAACTGTGTGATCTTTGACAAACCTGACAAAAACAAGCAATGGGGAAAGGAATCCCTATTTAATAAATGATGCTGGGAGATCTGGCTAGGCATTTGAACAAAATTAAAACTGGGCCCCTCTCTTACACCTCATACAATAATTAAGATGGATTATAGAATTAAATGTAAAACTCTAAACTATAAAATCCCTAAAATAAAATCTAGGCAATACCAGTCAGGACATAGGCACAGGCAAAGGTTCCATGATAAAATGTCAAAATAATTATAACAAAAGCAAAATCAACAAATGGGATCGCATTAAACTAAAGGTTTTCTGCACAGCAAAAGAAACTCTCATCAGAGCAAACAGAACATTTTTTTCATTCTATCCATCTGACAAAGGTCCAATATCCAGTATCTACATGGGACTGAACCAATTTACAAGTGAAAACAAACAATCCCATTAAAAGTGGGCAAAGGACATGAACAGACACTTCTAAAAGAAGACATTTATGTCGCCAACAAACACATGAAAAAAAGCTCAACATCACTGATTATTAGAGAAATGCAAATCAAAACAACAGTAAGATACCATCTCACACCAGTCTGAATGGCAATTATTAAAATGTCAAGAAACAACAGCTGATAGTGAGGCTACAGAGAAATACGAGTGCTTTTACTCTGTCGGTGGGAATGTAAATTAGTTCTAACATTGTGGAAGACAGTGTGGCAATTCCTTAAATATCTAGAACTGGCAATACCATTTGACCCAGCAGTCTCATTACTGTATATATACCCAGAGGAATATAAATCATTCTCTTACAAAGACACATGCACATATATGTACATTGCAGCACTATTCATAATAACAAAGACATAAATCAACCCAAATGCCCATCAATGATTGATTGGATAAAGAAAATGCGGTACATATACACCATGGAATACTATGCAGCCAAACAAAGGATTGAGATCATGTCCTTTGCAGGGACATGGATGGAGCTGGAAGCCATTACCCTCAGCAAACTAACACAGGAATGGAAAACAAAACATTCTGTTCTCACTTATAAGTGGGAGCTGAACAATGAGAACACATGGAGACAGGGAGGGGAAAACACACACTGGGGCCTGTTTGGGGTGGTGGGGCAGGGAGGGCATTAGGAAAATAGCTAATGCATGCTGGGCTTAATACTAGGTGATGAGTTGATGGGTGCAGCAAACCACCATGGCACTCGGTTACCTATGTAACAAACCTGCACATCCTGCACATGTGCCCAGAACTTAAAATAAAAACACAATTTTAATAAAAATAAAACAAAAAGTGTGTGGCACCTCATGCACTCTCTTCCTGATATTTCTTCTTTGGCCATTGAGGTGCCTGCTCCTGTTTCACCTTCCACTATGAGTAAAATCTGAGACCTCTCAAGAAGCAGATGACATTACACCTCCTATACAGCCTTTGGAACTGTGAGTCAATTAAACTTGTTTTCTTATAAATCAGCCAGTATCAGGTACTTCTTTATAGCACTGCAAAAATGGACTGATGCAAAATGTTTTCTTTCTACATCAATTTTCACTACTTCACCGTAAAGATATTCTATCACTGAAGAACAATCCGAGAAAAAAAAAATATATATATGGTTGAGTTAAGGAAATAGCTAATTGTGTATTTCATTGCTTTTCCATAAAATCTATCTTGACTACAATTTTACTAATCATCACAGCTGCCACTGTCAAAACAAGCATGCATTATTTCTTAATTCCATGTCTCCAGGCAATTGTGCTTGCTACACAATTATATATTTGCTATGCTTTGCAAATATATAATAGAAGAATGTACATCTTTGGAAAATAACGACAGGAGGAACTTGTAGATTACAAATTTGCCTGCTGAAGTAAAAGTCACATGTATCATTGGTTATTTCTTCAATATGACTATAGTACTAGCATCATGTGTTAAGTGTATTTTCTACATGAAATAAATATTGACATTTTATTAAGCAATATAACAAGAATTACAGATATTATACTTATGGTGGTAACTATTAACATGTTCAAACCTGTGGTGAGTATACTTTTGTCAATGATTCCCATATTTTAACTAGGTGACTATTAGTAGAGATTACAAGGAACTCCCATATGTTGGTATCCATTAAAAAACAAGTTTATTCAATCTAAACTGAAGAAGAAACACAAAAGTTCATTCAAAAGATCAATGAATCCAGGAGCAAAAATCTTCTCTTATTCTGTAGGTTGTCTGTTTACTCTGTTGATACTTTCTTTTGCTGTGAAGAAGCTCTTCAGTTTAATTAGTTTTCATTTCTCAATTTTTGCTTGTGTTGCAATTGCTTTTGGTGTTTGGTCATGAAATGTTTGCCTGTGCCTATGTCCTAAATGGTATTGCCTAGGTTGTCTTCCAGGGTTTTCATAGTTTCGGGCACTACATTAAAGTATTTAATCCATCTTGAGTTGATTTTTGTATAAAGTGTAAGGAAGGGGCCCAGTTTAAATCATCTCCATATGGCTAGTCAGTTCTCCCAGCACCATTTATTGAATAGGGAATCCTTTCCCTATTGCTTGTGTTTTGTAGGTTTGTTGAAGATCAGATACTTGTACACGTGCAGTCTTATTTCTGGGTTCTCTGCTCTGTTTCATTGGTGTATGTGTCTATTTTTGTACCAGTATTATGCTGTTTGGTTACTGTAGCCCTGTAGTATATCTTGAAGCCGGGTAGCGTGATGCCTCCTACATTGTTCTTTTTGCTTAGGATTGCTCTGGCTATTCAGGCTCTTTTTTTGGTTCCACACGAATTTTAAAATAGTTTTTCTCTAGTTCTGTGAAGAATGTCAGTGGCAGTTTTATAGGAATAGTATTGAATCTGCAAATTGCTGATATGGTTTGGCTGTGTCCCCACCCAAATCTCATCTTGAATCCTCACGTGTTGTGGGAGGGACCAGGTTGGAGTTAATTGAATTATGGGGGCAGGTCTTTCCTGTGCTGTTCTCATGATAGTGAGTATGTCTCATGAGACTTGATGGTTCTTATGGCGGGGGGGGGGAGGACAGTTCTGCACAAGCTGTCTTTGCTAGCTGCCATCCATGTAAGACGTGACGTGTTCTTCCTTGCCTTCCACCATGATTATGAGACTTCCCCAGACACGTGGAACTGTAAGTCCAATTAAACCTCTTTCTGTTGTAAATTGCCTAGTCTTGGGGTATGTCTTTATCAGCAGCATGAAAAAGGAAGAATACAGTAAATTGGTACTAGTAGAGTAGGGCACTGCCATACCAAAAAATGTGAAAGAGATTTTGGAACTAAGTGACAGGCAGAGATTGGAACAGTTTGGAAGGCTCAGAAAAAGACAGAAAAGTGTGGGAAAGTTTGGAACTTCCTAAAGACTTGTTGAATGACTTTGACCAAAAGCCTCAGAATGATATGGACAATAAAGCCCAGGCTGAGGTGGTCTCAGATGGAGATGAGGAACTTGTTGGGAACTGGAGCAATGGTGACTCTTGTTATGTTTTAGCAAAGAGACTGGCGGCATTTGGCCCCTGCCCTAGAGATTTGTAGAACTTTGAACTTGAGAGGGATGACTTAGGGTATCTGACAGAAGACATTTTTAAGCAGCAAAGCATTCAAGAAGTGACCTGGGTCCCGTTTAAGGCATTTGGTTTTATAAGGGCAGCAGAGCATAAAAGTTTGAAAAATTTGCAGCCTTACAATGTGATAGAAAAGAAAAATCCATTTTCTGAGGAGAAATTCAAGGTGGCTGCAGAAACTTGCATAAGTAATGAGGAGCCAAAAGTTAACCCCCAAGGCAACAGGAAAAATGTCTCCAGGGCATTTCAGAGGTCTTCNCTTGTTATGTTTTAGCAAAGAGACTGGCGGCATTTGGCCCCTGCCCTAGAGATTTGTAGAACTTTGAACTTGAGAGGGATGACTTAGGGTATCTGACAGAAGACATTTTAAGCAGCAAAGCATTCAAGAAGTGACCTGGGTCCCGTTTAAGGCATTTGGTTTTATAAGGGCAGCAGAGCATAAAAGTTTGAAAATTTGCAGCCTTACAATGTGATAGAAAAGAAAATCCATTTTCTGAGGAGAAATTCAAGGTGGCTGCAGAAACTTGCATAAGTAATGAGGAGCCAAAAGTTAACCCCCAAGGCAACAGGAAAAATGTCTCCAGGGCATTTCAGAGGTCTTCACGCAAACCTTCCCATCACAGGTCCAAAGGCCTAGGAGAAAATGGTTTCATGGGCCAAGCCCAGGGTCCTTGTGCTATGTACAGTCTAGGGACTTGATGCCCTGTGTCCCAACCACTCCAGCCATGACTAAAATGGGCCAAGGTACAGCTTGGGCTGTTGCTTCAGAGGTTGAAAGCCCCACGTGGCATTGGGCCAGCAGGTGCAGAGAAGTCAAGAATTGAGGTTTGGAAGCCTCTACCTAGATTTCAGATATATTGATTATTCCCATCCATGAGCATGGAATGGTTTTCCATTTGTTGTGTCAATTGTGAATGGGATTGCATTTCTGATTTGGCCAGCAATAATGAGGGCATCCCTCCATAATGTCGGTGGACATCGTATGGAGAGTCAGAATACCTGTGCCCCAGGTAGTAATGTGGAGCCCTCCACTCAAGTATCAATAGAAGTCAAATGGGGAACCTAAATCTGTATCTCTACTTTTTATTAATGAAAAGTGCTCCCCTCTTTTCCTGCTGGAGTGGTGTCAGAAAATCCCAGCTAAATAGAAGTTCTAAATAAGATTCAGTATCTCATAACATATTATTAAAATATATAAGTGTCAATCAAATAATCACTCATTATATCAAGAACCAGGATGATCTCAAATTAAATGAAAAACTAAAATCAATAAATGCCAACATCAAGATGAAAGAGATGTTAGAATTATCAGACAAAAAATTTAAAGCAACCATAAAAATGCTGCAATGAGTAATTGTGAGCATGATTGAAATAAATGATGAAATAGGAATTCTCAGAAAAAATCAAGAAGTTTCAAAAAATAGAAAATATAAAGTAGAAAACAAGTGGAAATTTTAGAAATGAGAAAACACAATAAGTAAAATGAATATTTCAGTAGCTGAGCTCAACTGCATAATGGATGAGTTTGAGGAAATAGTGATTTGGAAAAAACAAAAAAACAAAAGAAATTATAAATATGAACAGCACCAAGAAAATAAACATTAAAAAACGAACAGTCTCTCAGGAAATTTTGAGACTATGATCAAAAAAATATAACTTTCATGTCATCGGAGTCCCAGAAGAGGGCAGTCCTACCTCCCTAAAAAACAGCTGGGCAGCACTTCAGCGTTCTCTGCCTGCACCTACCTGGCCCACAACCAGCCTGGTGCCTCCACCCCCAGCAAAACTAGTCATTGCCTTCATGAACTACCACAGCATAGGCAACTGAGGCAATTGTAGACTTTGTTGACAAGGATTACAGCTGAAGAAATTGTGAGACAACATTGTTGAGTCAACCCAGAAATAAAGTCAATGCACCATAACCAACCAACAACTCAGGAGCCAAGTATGGGAAAAAAGTCTCTCCCTGCAAATATACTACATAAAATTGGAAAAAGTAACTATTCTACTAGTTGCAGAGATATCAATATAGGGAGGGAAGAACATGAAAATGCAAGAAAACATGACACTCCACAAGGATCACTAAAAGTCTTCAGTATTTTTTTCAAGATAGCAGATGAAAAGCTTTAAATGTGTCTCAGCTACTTGGAAATAGCAGAATACTACATAAATATCAATTCTGTAAGCTTTAATTCAAAAAAGAAAGTGAGAATCCAATGGGTTAGCAAAGGACAACACAGATTCTGGGGAGGCAAAAGTGGACAAACAACCCCCATGACAGTGTCCAGCTGATAAAAGTGAGTGATCCCCTTGTTAGTGAGAGGGCAGAGTGTCTCCCTCTATGACTCACCTCTCCACTAGTGATCTGTGCAATCCAGGCTAAGGGAATCACTTTTTTTAAAAGACAATTTTCTCATTCACTTACTTTGTATCTCCTGGTTAACTGGGACATTGAGCTTCTTTCCATTGATTCTTGGCTGTTTGTATTTTTCCTAGGAGTTGCTGGCTTATTTTCTTTTCCCATTTTTTTCTTTTGGGTTGTCTTTTAATTATTGATTTTAGGAACACTGAACATTATTATAAATGTGACAAAATTTTATCTAGGTTTCTTTGATATATTTTGTCATTCAAAAGTTTTAAAAAATTGATACAGTCAAATTAATCAGTTTCTATACATGGCTTCTGAGTTTTGTGTTCTTTTTCACTTACAATAATACGGCATTTTATTATTTCTTCTAACATTTTATTTTCATGTTTAACTCCATATTCCGTCTGGAACCTATCTGCAGATGTAACCTGGGCTGTAACTTTTATTTTTTTATTTTATTTTAATTTTTTAAATTTTACTTTAAGTTCCAGGATACACGTGCAGAACGTGCAGGGTCGTTACATAGGTATACATGTGCCATGGTGGTTTGCTGCACCTATTGATGTATCCTCTAAGTTCCCTCCCCTCGCCCCCAAACACAGGGTGGGGAACATCACACACCAGGGCCTGTTGAAGGGAAGCACTTTCTCCCAAGCCCTGGAGCTAACTTGGGGGAAGGCTTAGAGATGTTGAGAAGGAAAGAAACTAGGACTGAGAGGAGGACGCCAATTTTAATCCAGGCTCACACAAAGAGAGTAATTCCTTGGCTAACCAGCAACGTGGCTGTGCAGTCATTTCAGTCTTATGCCAGAAATTACAGTGCTCACTCTGAAGCATGGTAAGGGCCCCCATATCCAGAATTGGGTGGCAAGTATGGAAAACTCCCCAGCAGTAGGTACTGGAATTGTGTTTTTCCCCATCAGAGGTCTTGATTGGGGAGAGAGTTGCTGCAGCTGCGGTCTCTCCTTGGCAGTAAGACTCTCACCAAAGCCAGCTTGGCAACCTGGGACTTGTCTGTATGTGTCATTGTTGGGTGTCTTGTTGACATTATGGTGCAAAGGGGCCCTCTCTTCTCCACTCCAAGAATATCTTCAGCAATTCTGAGCACCCTATTGACCAGAAAAGCCTCCTGAGTCACACCACCCTTCCTATGCATAGATAATGGTGCATCGGGGCCCTCTTCTACTTCATGTACAAGCAAATATTCAGGCATTTGAGCACCTGCTCACCTAAATCAGCAGCTGGGCCATCCCACTCTTTCTGTGCAGAGATTGTGGTGAAGTGGGGTCCTCTCTGCTCCATGCCCAAGCTTATCTCCAGGCATTTGGAGCACCCCCCCTACTTGGATCTGTAGCCTGAGCCGCCTCACCCTTCCTGTGCAGAGACTGTGGTGAAGCAGGTCCCTCCATGATCAATGCCCAGGCAGATCTCCAGGCATCTAGAATACCACCTCTTTTGTATTAGGAGTTTAGGCTGACCCCCTTCCTGCGCAAAGCATTTGGGCAGAGAAAGGTTATCAGTTTCACACATAGGCACACTTCTGGGTGCTTGGTGGCCACCAGTTGACGACCCACACCCCTGGAACTGGTTTTTGTGCCTGCCATTGCGGGATTTGTAGGCAGATATGTCCAGGATGGTCCTCCCCACCACCCCCTACCCCTGCATCCTGGTTGCCTATCCAGGCCTGTGTGGGTAGCTTAGACCACTGTGAACTCCATGAATCAGCCCATTACCTGAGGCAACAGTGAGCTTCTCCCAGTAAACAAGAATCCAGTAAATACCCATTTTCATTGGCCACAGCTGGCTATTACCCATGAGACCCACCTAGAGGTTGAATAGGACACAATGGGAAATCCCCTGACATAAGCATACAGCAGTGGGAGCAAGATGAGCTTCCTGAGGCTCACAGGAAAAAGGTGAACTTCCTGAGGCTTACCCCAGCCCCACAGGAGGTGTTCAGTTTGCTCACACACCCAGGACATTGCTACTACAACCACAATTTGGGAAAGCCACCATACAAAGGCTTTCTATAACCAAGAAACATATACAGACTCTTTGCCACTGAAAACATCCAGAAACAGAGATCTAACCCTCGGCATGGTCTGCCTCTAATTAAGGGGAGTAACTCAGCTTGCGAAAGCCCCCCTTGAGTCAAGGGAAATGTGGGAACCTGACTGCTGAAGTTAGCACCACCATGGCCCAGGAACAGATGTGGAGAGGAGGTCATCTCTTGCTCTTGCCCCCTCTTCAGTGCACTGTTGTGGATTTGGCAGCAGCTCTTCCCATCGGTGCCCAGGGAGCATGGACTGAAAAGAGACCCATTCTCAGGCTTCTATAGTGGTCCCACTGAAGGCTAATGCACACTGGGGAATGCAGCTTTTCACACTTCTCCATTGCCTCTCCACCCATTTCTACCTGCTGGCTCTTGCTCTTAAGTGCCACCTACTGGACTGCAGCCTAAGTTACACAATCAAACATAATTAAATTGTTACAACAAGCAACATCTGAGAAAGCCACTGCACGAACTTATCTACAATCAAGAAAGCAGTACAAAACCTTGCAACCCTGAAAGCACACAGAAATGGAGCCAATTAATCATACACGATATACACCATAGTCACATCCCTAAGGGTAAAAAGAATAAAAATTGAGGAAGCCCCATCCATATGATAATGGTTATTATTATTATTATTATTATTATTATTATTATTTATTGAGATGGATACTTGCTCTGTCGCCAGGCTGGAGCGCAGTGGCGTGATCTTAGCTCACTGCAA
>NW_016823867.1:3637-11328 GCF_001698545.2 Rhinopithecus bieti | reverse complement strand
TTATTATTATTTATATATTTTTTTGGAAGCTTCAGCTTTCTCAAGTCACAAGGAGCCACTGCAAGAACTCCAGAAATACAAAAATCCAGAGTGTCTTATCACCTTCAAAGGATCCAACTAGCTTCTAAGCAATAAATATTAACCAGAATGAATGGTTGAAATGGCAGATTTAAAATTCAAAATATAGATGGCAAGGAAATTAAATTAGATCCAAGAGAAAGTTGAAGCCAAACACAAAGAAAAATAAATGATCCAAGATCTGAAACACAACATAGCTATATAAAGAAATAAAAAAACAGGACTTTTAGAATTGAAAATTTCACTACAGGAATTTTAAAATACTTTTGGAAGCTTTAACAACAGAACAGAATAAGCAGAAAAAATAATTTCAGAGATCACACATTCTGTATATGCATGTTGGGTGCATACACATTTAGAATATATAAATCTTATTCTTTATTTGAGACTTTGAATCAACCCAGATAAAAATTTTTTTAAAAGAATTTTAAAATAAAGCTTTCAAGAAATATAGGATTATGTAAAGCAAGAAAATATATTATTTATTGGCATTCTTGAGAGAGAAGAAGATAAATTAAGGAACTCTAAGAATATATTTGAGTGTATAATTCAGGAAAATGTTCCCTGTCTTGCTAGAAAGGTCAAAGAGCAGATACAAGAAATTCAGAGAACTACTCAGAGGTACTATACAAGATGACCATCCCCAAGACATATATTCACCAGATTATCCAAGGTTCATGCCAAAAAATAAATCTTAAAGTTACCGAGCAGTAACCTTATGTAATAGATGAGATTGGAAGTCTATTTTTAGCATCCTTTAAAAAAAAGCAATACCAGTCAAAATTTCATATCCTGCAAAATAAGCTTCATCAGTGAAGGTGAAATAAAGTCTTTCTCAGACAAGCAATCACTAAGAGAATTTGTCACCACCAGACCAGAACTCCCCATGCTTAGGGGAGTTCTAAACATGGAAACAAAATAGTGATACTTCCTACCACAAAGACACACACAAGCACATATACCAAGGACCCTATAAGGCAACTACAAATGGAGACTACAAAGAAATTAGCTAACAACACTATGCCAGGAATAAAACCTCACATATCAATATTAACTTTGAACATAAACAGAGTAAATGCCCCATTTAAAAGAAAAGAATGGCAAGTTGAATTTAAAAAATGCATTTTATTCTGTCTAAAAGAGATCTATCTCTCATGTAATGACACCTATAAGTTCAAAGTAATGGGATGGAGAAAAAAGTATAATGCAAGTGGAAAACAAAAAAGAGCAGGGCTTACTATTCTTGTATCAGATAAAATAATGATAAAGAGTTCAAGTCAAAACGATGTATCTATTCTAAACGTATATCACCCAATGTTGGAGCAACCAGATTTATAAAGCGATTAGATCTAGACCTAATAAAAGACACTGATGGCCACATAATAATTGTGGAAGACTTAAATAATATAATGACATCATAAGACAGATCATTGAGACAGAAAACTAACCAAAAAATTCTGGAATTAAATTTGACATTTGAACAATTAGACCCAATAGACATCTAAGGAATACTCCACCCAATAATCCCAGAATATACATTCTTCTCATCTGCACATGAAACTTGAAGATTGACCACGTGCTTGGTCATAAAGTAATTCTCAGTAAATTCAAACAATAGAAATCATAACAAGCATCTTCTTAGATCACACTGGATTGAAAATGGAAATTAACACCAAGAGGAATCTCAAAGCTATACAAATTTGTGAAAACTAAACAACTTACTCCTGAATGGCTTTGGGGTAAAAAACAAAAATGAGGCAAAAATCAAAAAGTTTCTTGAAACAAACAAAAGTAGAGACACAACATACCATATCCCCTGGAATATGGTGAAATTAGTTTTAGCAGATAAGTTTATAGCAATAAATGCCTACATGTAGGAGATAGAAAGACCTCAAGTTAATAACCTAAGATTGCACATAAATGAACTAGAAAAACAGGAAAAAACTGAATCCAAAGCTAGCAAAATCAAAGAAATAACTAAAAGCAGAGCAAAACTAAATGAAGTTGTGCCCCTTCCTCCCCCCAAACCATGTAAAAAACCATGCAACAAAAAGTTAGTTTTTTTGAAAGGCTTAACAAGGTTAATAGACTACTAACTAGATTAACAAAATAAAAGAGAGAAAGTTCAAATAAGCACAATCAGAAATAACAAAGGAGGCATTACAACTGATCCCACAAAAATAAAAAAGTTCCTCAGAGACTACTATGAAAATCTCTATGCACACAAATCATAAAATCTAGAGGAAATCGATAAATTCCTGGAAACATGTGACCTACCAAGATCGAACCAAAAAGAAACAGCAATCCCAAGTAGACAAATAACAAGTAATACAACTGAATCAGTAAGAAAATCCTTTTAACTGAAAAAAAAGTCTTGAGCCAGATGGATTCACAGCCACATTCTAGCAAATGTACAGAGAAAAGCTGGTACTAATTCTGTTGAAACCATTCCTAAAAATCAAGGAGAGACTCCTCCATAACTCATTTTATAAGCTCGTATCATCCTGATACCAAAATCTGACAGACATACAAATCAATAAGAAAAAAAAAAAAATCCCAATTCCATTAAAAGTGTGCAATGGAGATGAGCAGATACTTCTCAAAAAAAAAAAAAAAAAAAAAAAAAAAAAAAAAAAAAAAAAAAAAAAAAAAAAAAANTATACTCAATAGTGAGATTGCTGGATCATATGGTAATTCTATTTTTAATTTTTCGAGGAACCTTCATACTGTTTTCTAAAATAGCTGTACTAATTTACAATATCACCAGCAATGTATAAGGGTTCCCTTTCCTTAAAGTCCTCACCAGCACTTGTTATCTTTTCATCTTTATAATAGCCAATCTAATAAGTGTGAGGTGAGTGATACCTCATTGTGGTTTTAGTTTGCACTTCTTTACTTCTTTGATGATTAGAGATTTTTAGCATTTTTTGAAAAGTTTCTAATGGCCAGGCACGGTGGCTCATGCCTATAATCCCAGCACTTTGGGAGGCCAAGGCGGGTGGATCACGAGGTAAGGAGATCAAGACCATCCCGGCTAACACAGTGAAATCCCGTCTCTACTAAAAATACAAATATATATATATATTAGCTGGGCGTGGTGGCCGGCGCCTGTAGTCCCAGCTACTCGGGAAGCTGAGGCAGAAGAATGGTGTGAACCCAGAAGGCAGAGCTTGCAATAAGCCGAGATGAACCAAGATGGCACCACTGCACCGTAGCCTGGGCGACAGAACAAGATTCCCTCAAAAAAAAAAAAAAAAAAAAAAAAGAAAAAAAGAAAAAAGCCATACAAGTGACCAATAAACACATGAGAAAATGCCTAACATCACTAATCATCACGGAGATTTAAATCAAAAACACAATGAGATACTATCTCACACCAGTCAGAACAGCTATTATTAAAAAGACAAAAAGTAACAAATGGTGGGGTTGTAACAGATAGGAAATGCTCATACATAATTTATCATAACGTAAAGTTTCTCAGCTCCTGTGGAAAGCAGTTTAAAGATTTCTCAAATAATGTAAAGTGGAACTACAATTTGGCCCAATAATCCCATTGCTAGGTATATATCCATGAGAAAATAAATAGTTCTACCAAAAAGTCACATATATGTTGACAGCATTGTACACAATACCAAAGGCTTGTAATCAACCTAGATGTCAATCAACAATGGATTGTATACATAAAATGTGGTTCATATGCGCCATAGAATACTGTGCGGCCATACAAAATAAAATTAAGTTTTTTTGCATCAACATAGGTGCAGGTGGCAAACTAACATAGAAACAGAAAATCATATATTACATGCTCTCACTTATAAGTGGGAGCTAAATTGGGTTCACCTGAACATAAAGATGGGAACAATAGACACCGGGGACTCCAAAAGGAAGGAGGGATGGATGAGGGCAAGGCCTGAAAAACTTCTTATTGGGTACTATATTAACTGTCCGAGTGACAGGATCAATATAAGACTACACCTCAGCAACACAATATATCCTTGTAACAAAAATGCACATATACCATCTGAATCTAAAATAAAAGTTTAAAACTTTTAAAATGTTTTCCTTAAAAGACCCCAAAGAAAAAACATTTATAACATGTCTCAAAAGGAATTCAATATAATTATATAAGGCAATTCAGTGAAATACAAGAGAACACAGACAAATATTTCAATGAAATTAGAAAAAAAAAACTCAATAAGAAAATCAACACAGAGATAGATTAACAAAACAAACTTAAATATTTGAGCTAAAAATTGAATAAATGAACAGAAAGGTTCAATAAGAGAATAGAGCAAGCCGAAGAAAATATTTCTATACTAGAGGACAGGTCTTTGGCAATAATCCAGTGTGATAAAAATTAAGAATAAAGAAAGCCTAAAGGACTTATGGAACAACATTAATTAAACAAATTCTTGAACTACTGGATTTCCAGAAGGAAAATGATGGAGAAAAGCACAGAATCCCTATTTTTTAAAAATAAGAGCAGAAAATACCCCAAGTACTGGGAGATATGTGGACATCCAGATTCAGGAAGCTCAAAAATTCCCAATTAGATTCAACCCAAACATACCCTCTTCAGGGGGCATTATAATTAAATGTTCAAGAGACAAAGGCAAAGAGAGATTTCTAAAAGCAGCAGGAGAAAAGCAGAAAGCCAACATATAAGGGAATATGAATTGAGCTACTAGAAGAATTCTCAGTAGAAACCTTGAAGGCTGGGAGAGAACAGAATGATATATTCAAAGAACAGGAGAAAAAAACCTGTTATCCAAGAATACTATGTTTGCACAAAGCTGTTTTTCAGAAATGAAGTAATAATAAAGACTTTCCCAGACAAGTAAATGCTAAAGGAATTCATTGCCACTAGACTGACCTTAAAAGAAATGCTTACTGAACTACAACAATTGATAATGAAATTATCATAGTGAGTATCATGAAAACACATGAAAGCTTAAAACTCACCAGTAGAGATAAATTCGTAAATCAAGCCTAAAATACCCCAATGATGTAATGGTGCCATGTAAATCTCTTAGTTCTTTAGTATAAGGGTTGAAAATAAAAATGATCAAAAACAACAACAGTTGCAATTAGTACCTAAGAAACCCAGAATAGATAAAGAGGTAAATTAAGGCAACAAGAATATAAATTGCAGAGGATAGAGGAAAAGTCTAGGATGTTTACATGTGACCAAAGTTCTGTGGCTATCAACTTCAGAAAGCTTACTATCACTACAATATTCTTTAAGTTTGCTATATGCTAACTATGAAAAAAATTTTTTTTAAAGCAGATACACAAACAAAAAAGGTCAATGGGAAACAGATTAAAACCACTGAAACCACCAAACTACAGAGGTAAACAACAAGATAGGAGGAAAGGACCAAAGATTCTGCAAAACAGCCAGAAAACAATTAAGAGAATGGCAGGAGTAAGCTCTTATTAATCAATAATAACCTTGACTTCAAATGAATTAAATACAATAATTAAAATATACAAAGTCACTGACTATATAAAATAAAACCCAACTATATTCTGCCCACAAGAGACTCACCTCACTGTTAAATGCACATAGATTGAAAGTGAAGGAATAAAAAGCATATTATGTGCAAATAGAAAAAATAGAAATCAAAAGCAAATAGGAGTACCTATACTAATATCAGATAAAATAACTTTAAGTCAATAACTATGAAAAGGGACAAAGAAATTCAAATTATAGTAATTTGAATCAAGGGATCAATTCAACAGAGAATAAAATAATTAAATATATATATGCACCCAAAACTGGAACACCCAGAATCATAAAGCAAATATTAGAATTAAAAAGAGAAATACACTGCAATAGTAATAGGTATTACCACACACTACATTCAACAATGAATAAATCATCTACTCAAAATATCAGCAACGAAACATAAGACTTAAACTGCACCACAGAGGAAATAAATCTAACAAATATTTACAGAATGTTTCACCCAACAGCTACCAAATATACATTCTTCTCAATTTTACATGAAACATTCTTCAGGATAGATCAAGTGTTAGGCTACAAAACAAGTCTTAACATACTTGAGAAGCTTGGAACCATATTATTTATTGTTTTGACCACAATGTTATAAAACTAGAAATTAACAGCAAGAAAACCTTTGAAAATTTTATAAAATACATGGAAATTAAGCAGTGTGCTTTAATAACCATTGTTTCAGCAACCATTGGTTGTTCCTATGGGACACCGGAAAAGCAGTATGTAGAGAAAAAATTATAGCCATAAACATTTACAACAGAAAAGAAGAAATATTTCTAACAACCTAATGATACACATCAAGGAACTAGAAAAAACAAGAAGAAACAATGCAAAATTGGTAGAAACAAGAAAACAAATTTCTGCATAAAAACACATAAAACAGATACTAGAAAATAATAGATGAGATCAACAAATTATAGAATGGGCTTTTGAAAAGATAAAATTGATGAACCATTAGCTACACTAGAAAACGGAAGATTCAAATAATAAAATCATAGATAAAACATAGATATTACAACTTATAACAAATACAAAGAATTTTAAGAGACTATGGTGAACAATTATATGCCAACAAAGGCAACAGAAGAAATGGACAAATTCCTGGGCACATACAATATACCAATATTAAAATATGAAGAAATAGAAAATATGAATGGACCACTAATGACTCAGAAAATTGAAATAGTAATAAAAAGCCATTGATCAAAGCAAATCCCAAGGCCTAATGACTTCACTTCTGAATTCTACTGAACATATAAAGAATATCAAGTCTCTTTAAACTAATCAGAGAGTTGAAGGGGAGGGAAAACTTCCAAACTCCTTTTAAGATACAAGTGTTAACCTGATTTCAAACTGACAGGGACAAAAAAGAAAAGAAAAGAAAAGAAAAGAAAAGAAAAGAAAGAAGGAAAGAAGCAAGGAAGCAAGGAAGGAAGGAAGGAAGGAAGGAAGGAAGGAAAAAGAAAAGAAAGAAAGAAAGAGAGAGAGAGAGCGAAGGAAGGAAGAAAGGAAGGAAGGAAGGAAGGAAGGAAGGAAGGAAAGAAAGAAAAAGAAAAGAAAAAAATCCCAGAAACTACAACCAATATCCCTCAGATATTAGCAAACAAAATTCAAAATCAAATTGAAAAGATCATTCCCTCTGACAAATTGGGATTCACCACAGGGATGTAGGGATGGCAAATTATTAAATGCGATACAACACATTAACAGAAAGACAAAAAGCATATGATTATTTCAATGTGTGCAGAAAAGCAATTGAAAAATTCAACATTAATCGATGGTAAAATCTCTCACAAATTAGATATAAATTTTGTATATGTCAGCAGAATAAAGACCATAACTGATAAACCCACAGTGAATGGAGAAAAGCTGAAAACTCTTCCTCCAAGATTATGAACAAAACTAGGATGTGAACTTCCACCATTTTCATCCAACATACTATTGACAGTCCTAGCCAGAGAAATTAGGCAATTAGGCAAGAGAGAGAAAGAAAAGACATCTGAATTGCAAAGAAGTCAAAGTGTGTGTGTGTGTGTGTGTGTGTGTGTGTGTGTGTGTATGTGTGTGTGTGTGTGTGTGTATATATATATATATA
>NW_016823867.1:0-2272 GCF_001698545.2 Rhinopithecus bieti | reverse complement strand
TATAGATTAATATCCTTCATGAATATAGATGTAAAATCCTTAGCATATATTAGCAAACAGAATTCAGCAATATAGAAAAGTGAATTATTCACCATGGCCAAAAGAAGTTTGATCAAGGTATGCAAGGCTAGTGCAGTATGAAAAAATCAATTAATGTAATCCATCATATTAAAAGCCTAAAGAGAAAAGATCAAACATATCAATCAATGCAGAAAAAAGCATCTGACAAAGTCAATGCCCATTCATGATACTCTCAGGAAAATAGGAAAAGAAAATATCATATTTGACTTACTTTAAAATTATCTACACAAAACTACCTCTAACATTATTGTTAATGGTCTAATACTAAACATTTTCTACTAAGATTATGGATAATGCAAGGTTGTCCACTTTAACAATTCTCATTCAACATAGTAATAAAAGTCCTAGACAGTGCAGTGAGGCAAGTAAAGAAAATAAAGGACATACAAATCATAAAAGAAGAAATAAAGCTATCCTTATTTGGGATGACATTATTGTCTATATATAATACTCCAAGTAATCTACAAAAAATCCTCATAGAATGTATAAGAAATTTCAACAGGATTGTAGGATATAAGTAAAAGCAAAAATCAATTGTATTTCTATGTGCTAGCAATGAGCATGTAGACATTAAAATCAAAAATGAAATATCACTTACAGTTATCTAAGATCATAGACTTAGATATAAGTCTTATGAAGCAAGTACAGAATTTGTATATGGAAATGTACACAATGGAGAAGACAGAAATAAAAACTGTCTAAATAAACGGAGATACTTGTGTCTCAGTCTGGTTGTGCTGCTATAACAAAGTATCACGGACTAGGTAATTTATACATAACAGAAATTTGTCACAGTTCTGGAGGCAGTGGAGTCCAAAATGAAGGCATCAGCTGTTGAGGGCCCAGTGTTTCTGCTTCCAAGATGGTGTCATGTTGTCCTCATATGGTGGAAGGAACAGAAGGGCCAAAAAGGGTGAATGCCCTCTATAAAGCCCTTTTATAAGAAGAGCACCTCATCTCATTCATGAATATGAAGCCCTCATGACTCAATTGCCTCCCAAAGGCCACATCTCTCAACAACATTACATTGGGGATCAAATTTCATCATGAATTTTGGAGAGGAAAAATACTCAAACCATAACACATATGCCCAATGATTGTTAGACCCAACATACTAAAGATGTCCATTATACCTCGAATTTTATGTAGGTTAAATATAATTACTATAAAAATCCCAAAATGTTTTATCATAAGTATAGACAAGATTATTCTAAATTGAATATGCAAAGGAAAAAGATCTAGAAGAGATAAAACTATTTGAAAAAGAATAGAGTGAGAAGAACCAGTGTTCTTGACTTCAAGGCTTATTATATATGGTGATAAAGTCTGTGTTATTGGTTGTGAAGTTGGTACATATCTGTAAAACACAATAGCGAACCCTGAAACAAATCTGGATTAACATACTCATTTGATTTTTCACAGAAGTGCAAAATCAATTCAATGGAGGGAGGGTATTCTTTTCAACATATGGTGCTGGAGAAACTGGACATTCATAGGCCAAAAAAGGAAATGAAATTCTAGCTGTCTCATACCTTAAGCAAAAATGAACTCAAAAATGGATCATAGACTTAAATGTAAAATGTAAAACTATAAAACATTTAGCAAAATGCATACAACATTTTTTTTGAGTCTAGGGCTAGGCAAAGGGTTTTAAATTTTGTTCCAAAACACACTCCATGAAAATTGGTAAATTGGTCTTTATGAAAATTAAAATGTTTGCTTTGTGAAAGACCCTGTTAAGAGACGGAAAAGACAAGCTACAAGACTGGGGAAAATATTAGTAAAGCACATATATGACAGTGGACTAGTATCTAGAATAAAGAACCCTCAAAACTCAAAAATGAAAATGTAAACAATTCAATTAGGATATAGGCAAAAGTCATGAAGATGCATTTTACTGCAGTTATACAGATGATAAATAATCACATGAAGAGCTGTCCATTAACCATCAAGGAAATGCAATTTAAAGACACATGAGATATCATGAAACACACCTAACATAATGACTATAATAAAATATCGTGACAACATCAAAGACTGGCAAGGATGCAGAGAAACTGAATCATTCATCCCAACTGTTATTGGGAATAAAAATGTTATAGTCACTTTGGAAAAAAGTTTGGCAGTTTCTTACAAAATTAAACCTGCCTTCTTTTGAGAAATGTATATTCAAGTCATTTGCCTGTTTTTA
>NW_016823866.1:0-8905 GCF_001698545.2 Rhinopithecus bieti | reverse complement strand
AATCTAATACAAAACCACTGACATCCTTTTACATCTCAAGTTTTAAAAAAGCATCTTCACAATGTGAGACTCAGGCACACTAGCAGTTCTAAAATAAAACACCAAGTAGATTGGAATTTCCAACCTTACTAGAGAAGAAAAGTGGAATCACTGGCTATATTTCCAAATTGCATTCAACAGGAAATTCAAGTTTTGAATTTTTTTTCACCGTCATACTTCCAAGTTATTAGAATTAAACCAGAATACGCCATTCTTTCAAAGCCTCTAGCCAGGCAAAGTTTTACTGTATTATTTCTTGCTTTCAATGGATATAAAGCAGATTCCTGGTAGGCACATTTTGTATTCCTGCAAAGATGCAGAACAAAACAGTTCCATCTGTTCAACATTGAAACAAAAGTCCTATAAACCTTGGATGGTGAGTGTAATACTTCAGCATTAGCCCCAAAGCCTCAAATATGAAAAGATACCAAGAACACCACTAGCAATCAAAACTAAACTCTCGGCCAGGAGCAGTAGTTCACGCCTGTAATCCCAGCACTTTGGCAAGCCAAGGTGGGAGGATTGCTCGAAGTCAGGAGTTCAAGACTAGCCTGGGCAGCAATAGCAAATTCATGTCTTCACAAAAAGTTTTAAAAATTAGCTGGGTGTGGTGGCACACAGCTGTAGTCCTAGCTACTTGGTAGGCTGAGGTGGGAATATTGCTTGAGCCCAGGAGTTCGAGGCTGCAGTAGCTATGATTATGGCACTGCACTCCAGCCTGGGTGACAGAATGAAACTTAGATCATTATATTTTCTCCTGCTCCTGTTTACACTAAAATCACTCAGTTAAAAGGCTTTCAAATTTGGCAGGATAAAAATTAAGTGAAATGTGACTTTGGAGGTTGGCTGGTGAAAGAAAGAAAAGAGAGAAAGAAGGAAAGAAGGAAGGAAGGAGGGAGGGAGGGAACAAGGAAAGAGAAAGAAAGGAAAGGAAGAAAGAGAGAGGGAAAGAGAGAAAGAAAGAGGGAAAGAAAGAAAGAAAGAAAAAGAGAAAGAAAGAGGAAAGAAGACAAAGAAGGGGAGAGAGAAAGAGAGAGGGAAAAAGGGAGAAAAAAACAAAGTGAGAACGGCAAGGAAGGAAGGAAGCAAGGAAGAAGGAGAAGGAAAGAAAGAATGATGAAAGAGAGAAAGAAAGAAAGGAGGAAAAAAGAAAGGAAAGCAAAGGAAAGGGAAGGGAAGGGAAGGGAAGGAAAGGGAAGGAAAGGGAAGGGAAGGGAAGGGAAGGGAAGGGCAGTGAAGGGAAGGGAAGTGAAAAGAAAAGAAAAGAAGTATGAAAAAATGAAATGACAAATTACTTACTGGGAGAAAGTTTTTGTAACCTCATTGACACATAAAAGTTTTACATCCTTAGTCTATAAAGAAATCTTTAAAATTACTAAGAAAAACAAAACAAAAAACGAAAAAAACAAACAAACAAACAAACAAAAAAAAACAAATGATTTTCAACCGGGAAAAGGCAATGGAGAAAGTGGCACTTCTCATGAGAATAAAAATGACCAATGGTATACAAAAAGATTCAAAAGCACTAGAAATCAAAGAAATGTCATGAAAACAATGAGATTTTCTGTATAAAGGCAGGAAAGATGACAAATGGAAGGGGGAACCTGGAGCTCTGTCCTTGTTGGTGGGAGTATAACCTGAGTCACTTTTCCTGGAGGATAATTTGAAAATTTTGATTAAAACTCTAAAACTATTTTCCTCCAGAAATTCTACTTCTATGAATTCAANCTCTTTTCTTTTTCTTAGTTTTTCTGCTGTATGTTTCCCATGTAGGTTCCCGTGTAGGTCAGAATCCCTGCCTCTTGAGGTAAATCAGCCCATTTTTGGGAAGTGCACTACATAACACCGCCCCGTCTTCCTTTTAAGAGATCTGGAGACATTTTTATTTCAAATTGTTTTATTGTTCTCAGATTTTTTTAATATATGAAATTGAGGAAAAGACAAAGGAAAGGCTGACATCCTGGGGCTACTCTTCCAATTTTTGCTGCTATTTTTATGTATTAATATTCATGGTACTAAAAAGATGAGCAGCCCCTTAGATCCTTTGTTCTTATCTCTTTCTCATTATCCTACTTCATTTCTTCATTCACTTATTTTTAAAAGGGTCATGTGTACAAATACATAGTTCACAACATTTTAAAATATAACTATTTATGAATGTATGTGGCAAAATCCAATTCACAGTCTTATTCTCCTTCCACAGCCAAACGCTTTTAACTGGTTCCTTATATATCATTTCAGAATTTATCTTTGCAAATACACATGTATATTCTTATTCTACTCTTCTCTCTCAACACAAAAAGTAGCATACCATTCATGCTATGCCATTCCTTGTTCCTTTTATAACACTCACACTATATATGTGAGTTTTTCTACATGAGTACAGAGGTCTTTCTCATTCTTCTTTACAACTGCACAGTATTCATCGTTAGGATGTACCACAGTTTACTTAACCAGTTCCCTGTTGGTGGACACTGAAGTCATCACTATCATACTATTAGTAAAAATAATGCCAAGCAAAACCACCTACACACACCGAGTTCATTTCTGAATCTGCCCTTGATGAAGCCTCTGTTTGAATCACCACAAGGTCACAAGGCTGAAATGTTAGCCCCCTTTTTAGTTTTCATTACGTACAGCAGGATGTAGCAAAAGACTCCCTTGGGCAAAGCAAATGTGCTCTTTGGGGATTTACTTCACAACAATAAATGGATAAACAGAACACCAAGGAGAAATCTTTCTATTTAAGCATGCACATGTATGTGTATAATACACATACATGCATAGAAAGTATACAATAAATCCATCAAAGCATTAAGCATTGTCTCAGTATGGTGGATCTGTGGAGTGCTTTGTAGACAGCCCTCCTTGCCTGTCAATTCTAGTTTCAAAAGAGTGAATATGTACTATTTTTGCAATATAAAATTTCAAAAAATGTTAACTCAAATTAAGGTGGATACATTCCTTCTGTCTCTCCTATATTTGTAATCCCAGCTACTCAGGAGACCGAGGCAGAAGAATTGCTTGAACCTGGGAAGCAGAGGTTGCGGTGAGCTGAGATCGCACCATTGCACTCCATCTTTGGCGACAGAGCGAGACTTCATCTCAAAAAAAAAAAAATTCAGCTTAAATAATACCTTCTCTGAGAAGTCTTTGTATCTTCCTATTCTTTCAGTAAGAGTCAAAAATTCCTCAACTCTTGAAACATTTGTGCCTCTATTATTATGTATCAGTCACTGAACTGAGTGCCTAGGATAGAAAGAAGAAACTGTAGACCCTTCCTTTATGGAGCTCATGATCTAGTATGGAAAACAGCCATATGAAGAAATAACTACAGTATAGGTCCTCAGAGCTCAAAACGTACCCTAAATACTGCTAAATTAATATTCTGTGAGGTTTTGAAAGTACTAGGGCCTGAGACAATATCGCTGTTGGATGAATTTCCATCCAGGTGAACATTGGGCCCTCATCATCAAAGGTGATATGTGTGTGCCTCTTCCTTGCAACCCACCAGGGCCTAACACATCATATCGCCACTGTTGAAATTAGGAAACAGGCTCAGAAGTCCAAGAGCTTGACCCAAGCAACTCAGCTGTTAGGTAGCAGAACCAGGTCGGTATGATTCTTCAATATCCTGCCAGTTACATGGGCAAGTGGCCTCAAAATCAACAAAACACAAGTATGGATTGACATGCATCAATGGAGAGAGGCTGAAAAGGAAGAGTTTATACACAAGAATAGAAGAGAAATGCTCTAGAAGAGAAATGTTCTAGAAGTATGTCTTTGGATGTGAAGTACAAGGGGACACATCAGGTTTCACCTTGGTCAAGTGAATCTATAATTCCAACCTGGGCCTCACCCCGGAGCTCCACTCTTAGTTACCTCTTTTTATTATCTAATATAAAATCTGCAGGGCAGAACGTAATCTCTAGGTTGTTCACCACAAATCAAAGCAGAGTCTGGTTTATAGTAAGTACTTAATAAATACATGAACTATCAAAGAAGCGAAAGAAACATTCCACACTCTTGGGGGAAGGGATTACCATGAAGGAGACCCTAGCAATCACTTACAAATACAGTTGACCCTCATTATTTGTGGATCCCACATTTGCAAATTTGCTTACTTGCTGAAATGTCTTTGTAATCCCCAAATTAATACCTATGGAGGTTTCAAGGTGATTCATGGATATGCACATAGTAGTGAAAATTCTGTCACTCCTTGCACACGTCCCAAGCTAAGGTCAAATAAGGTGCCCCTCGGTCTTGTTTCAGCTCTCACACAAATATGACCCGAGGACAGAGACAGTAGAGGGCAGTGTAGTGTGGTGCAGAAGCTGTGGCTCTGGGGCCAATTGGACGGGGTCTGAATCTTAACTCTGGCACCTGTTAGTGGAGCGGCCTCAAGCAAATCACTTAACACTTCTGTACTCCCCTTATTCTCTTGGAAAGAAAAAAAATCAATCTATCAGGATGAGTGGTTTTTAGGAATTAAGATTATAACCTATGTGAGATATGTACATATGTACATATTTACCCTGGAAACAACGGCTTAGTATTTGATTAATTCAGTGTTCCAGGCAACTTTATAGAATATTACTACTGCAAATAATAAGAATTGACTGTAATCATTTATAAAGAAAGAACAGAGATGTAGACGAAACAATTATTTGGATGAGCTAGAGGCAGGCTTCAAGAAGCTTTTGAAGAAACAGAACTTCACCAGACACATAAGGTGTGGAAAAAGCTTGCAAGGAGAGAGAACGGTGCCTACAGAGAGAGGTCTAGATGGTGGAAAAAAACAGGTAGGTTCAGGAAGCGGCATTTAGGAAGTCTAGAGCAGTAGAAGATGAGGCCAGAACACGGTGCCACAGCACTTCTCTGCACCCTGTATACACCCTGTACTGCAGAACCTCACTCTTTACATTGAATTCTTGGTTTCTAGTTCTCTCTTCCATTGATCTCTAAGCCCCTCAAGATCAAGGTCTCTAAGAGTAAATCATAGGTACAGTCCTCTAAATTTGCAAACAAGTTATTATTAAACACAGATACACCCAAAAAGACTACAAAAATAACATCGGATTTCAACTGCAGTCATAGCAATTCACAACTGGTATAGATTTGCAATTTGTCCATGATTTTTCTCTGAGAACTGCTGTAACTTTGTCATAAACCCTTTTTGTTGTTTTAGACACCCAGACATTTGTTAGAATGTCTGGGAAAAACATTCTAAAAGAGCCACAAAGATCTTGGTCTTTTTAGAGTAAATGATTGATGGGTTGATTGACTGAGATGGGGTCTCATTATATAGCCCAGGCTGGTCTGAAACTCCTAGGTTCAAGCAATCCTCCTGACTCAGCCTCCCAAGTGGCTGGAATTACAGGCACATACCACTACGCTGGGCTCTAGTGTGATGTATTAACGAGGCTTAAACATACGGTCCATTAGACAAGGCTGCCACCTCAGACTAAAGATTTCTTTTAATTCACTCTAATAGACTTATTTCTCTATATGCAAGATAGAATTTTACCATAGTAAAACACAAAGAAGCATATTGACATACATATATGTTACAAACAGGATAAGGAAAGTAGTATAATTGTCTCCACAAAAGCTTGCAAAACCCTGGCCAAAACACAGTAAACAGGATGCTAAACTCACAGCTTACATTTCTCCACTGAGACCTAGGAAAAACAATGCCAGTTTTTGTGCAGTCACAAAACTAAGCACTGTGAGAATTTGCAAGATTTGGTAAACTTGTATATTCTCCCCACCCTGATACACAAGTAGCCAAAGGAGTCTATCAGTCTTACCCGAACAAAGGAGGTTCAATCTCCAACCTCCAAAATGAAACCCTCACTGCCCAATATCTGAATTTATGTTTTCAAACATGTAAAATCTTAATCAAAACTAAAAGTAGTGCATTAGCTTTTCCCTCATAAAATTCTTGGTATAATTTTGCTTAGGCACGACACACTTCGTACTATTATCTAAAAACATAGGGATAGAACCAACATTACTAGAAACCAAACAAATATACTATGAAAGTGAAAAGGAAATAGGGAGTGTTGTTTTTAAACCAATTCAGTGCTGTTATTCTCCACTGATAGATTGGGTGTGATCAAACCACATCGTGCTGTACAGCTAAGGATGTCCTATATTTTATGACAAAGTAGGGTAACAAATTATTTATCGAGGACCTGTTGGGTACACAGAGGCATGCTAGAAGCTGTAAAAGACTTCATTCTTGCCCTCAAGAAACTTTCAAGGTTGAACACAGCCTGATAGAAGGTAGTCAAAAAGCAAATACTTCCAGGACTATCCATCACAACTACCTTAAGTATCTACTTTACCCTTCTACAAGTCTCTGAGTATTTCCAGGCCCCCTTTACTATCTCCAGTGGACTCTATGGCTCAACATTCTACAGCCACAAGCTTTCATGGTCTTCACATTATTATTCATTATTATTGAATCTACATTTCTCTGTATCTGCCTCATTTGCCAATTAAAACTCCACTTTGCATCCAACCACCACTTTGGCTTTGGAACCGCCACCTGATATTGACACTTCGTAGATGTAATATGACTATACTTATATGCCTCTATCTACTGATGAGGATCCTACCCTTTTAGTATAAACAGTGCCATTGACTTCCAATCAATTACTTTTGATAATTCCCAAAGTATTGGATAATATCTGATAATACTCCCAAAAGAAATAATGAGCGATGTTCTCTCAAATATATGTATAATCAAATGTGAAATGGAGGAGAAGATGCGGAGGACCTTAGACTCAGAGACTGTATTCAGACCTTTGTAGTGGCATTTGTTTGACATAATTATGGATTTAAAAAACAAGTAAATTTGTCATCAGTTCAGTCTGAAATTTATAGAGGCTTTTGTTGGTGAGAAATATATTTTATGTATAATCATTTACCCATGGGAATTCTTTTGATTAATGTTATCTGTTAAAGTCTTCAGTTCACAATATTTCCACTGTTAACAGTATATATCTCTTTGGAGCTGATCTGGAGAATTCGAGGACCACGTGCTAATTGCGAGTTGATGTTATTCTGGTAGGACAGTTGAATTGGCTTTGGGTTGCGGGGAGTTGGAATTTGAAGGCGGGTCTGAGTCTAGAGATCTTGCCACTGACTTTTGGGAAGTCTGTTGATTGTGCCTTTGGAAGTGCCTTTAAATGCCTTACAGAAAGCTGGGCACCATGGCCCATGACTGTAATCCCAGCACTTTGGGGGACCGAGGTGGCTGGATCATTTGAAGTCAAGAGCTCGAGACCAGCCTACAAGGTAAAACTTTGTCTCTCCTAAAAATACAAAAAATTAGCCAGGCGTGGTGCCACATACCTGTAGTCCCAGCTACTCAGGAGGCTGAGGCAGGAGAATCACCTGAACCTGGGAGTTGGAGGTTGCATGAGCCGAGATTGTGCTGCTGCATTCCAGCCTGGGTGACAGAACAAGACTCTATCTCAAAAAAATAAATAAAATTAAATAAATAAATTAATTAATTAATGGAGTACATGTTATGACCGTTCTGTACCTTTCCAACAGGGTAACAGTAACATCACAGAACATCCTTGGGGCATTGTTTCTATAAGTTTGGGGTTATTAACAGTTACCAGGTTAAAAATGTAATAAATACATGTAATAGAGGTAACAAATTAATAAATAAGTTTGAGAAACGCTTGGTAAATTCAACAGGACTTCTCAGAACAATGAATTTATATGGCCATGATTGTGGTTTTTTTTTTTTTCAAGGAGCATTTGCAAGATTCTATAGTATACCAGTTCGGGAACTGTTGGTGTAAGAATCAGGGTAATTAAGATTTCACCTATTCCAGGCAGAGGTTGTCACTATGTTCAAGCAATTGTTCTTAGTCTTTGGTCTTTGCATATATCAGCAAATTAACAAGCAAAAATATCAGAATTGGGCCTTGGCTCAGGCCTAACAAATCAGAATATCTGAAAAGTGTGGGCGTGGATAAGCTTCTGGGTGATTCCATGTACTCCAGAGACTGAAAACCACTCAATTACAATAGGCCTTCTCACCCCTTGCTAAATGACTCGTTAATCCTACTTGAGTATGCCTCTGTTTTGTTTTCTTGGGCCTGGTCCAGAGACTAGACTGTTGCTACAATTAAGTTCAATTTTATCATTCTTCCCACAGTATCTGTATCCCGATTTTCAGATTCCATTTCATCAGTGGGACAAATTTATAGGTCAGTATAGGACAAGTTTTAAACATTAATGGAAAAGACATTGTATTATATTGATATCATCCTTCTAATCTGGCAGCCTTGAATTTAATTTAGAAAATGCCTCTATTTCTAATTTTACCTTGGTTTTGATACATTTTACTATTAGGGATCACATACATAATTTTCCTCTTTTTCTTGACTTCCTTGTCAACTAATATGTTTTTGAAAGCTTCTGGTTAACTTCTAATTACAGGTAAGTGTTGGTTTCTGTTTGCTTAACAAGCTCATTGTGGTTGGTTTTCTTTGAGACGGAGACTCGCTCTGTTGCCCAGGCTGGAGTGGGATGGCATGATCTCGGCTCACTGCCACCTCCACTTCCCTGGTTCAGGCAATTCCCATGCCTCAGCCTCCCCAGAAGCTGGGATTACAAGTGCCTGCCACCAAGCCCAGCTAATTTTTTATATTTTTAGGAGAGATGGGGCTTTACCATGTTGCCCAAGCTGGTCTCAAACTCCTGACCTCAGGTGATCCACCTAACTCAGCCTCCCAAAGTGCTGGGATTTTAGGCATGAGCCACCACATCTCGCCACTTCTCCCATTTTTTACAGAGTAGTCTTTTGAACTTCTAAGAGCTCTTTAAAATAGTAAAGCAC
>NW_016823865.1:18919-20427 GCF_001698545.2 Rhinopithecus bieti | reverse complement strand
GCTGAGGCAGGGGAATAGCCTGAACCCGGGAGGCGGAGATTGCAGTGAGCAGAGATCGGGCCACTGCATTCCAGCCTGGGCGACAGTGCAAGACTCTGTCTCAAAAAAAAAAAAAAAAAAAAATTCTGAGCAGAATGTTCCCTTTGCTGGCAGGGCACAGTGACTCACGCCTGTAATCCCAGCACTTTGGGAAGCCAAGGTGGGTGTATCACCTGAGGTCAGCAATTCGAGACCAGTCTGGCCAACATGGTGAAACCCCATCTCTACTAAAGAAATGCAAAAATTAGCCAAGGGTGGTGGTGTGTGCCTGTAATTCTAGCTACTCGGGAGGGTAGGCAGGAGAACTGCATGAACCCAGGGGGCAGAGGTTGCAGTGACCAAGATCTTGCCACTGCACTCCAGCCTGGGTAACAGAGCAAGATTCTGTCTCAAAAAAAAAAAAAAGAATTTTCCATTGCTTCAACTCACTCAGTAATCTTTCCCTACATCATGAAACAAATCCCACCATTGGTTAAAAAAAAATCTTTATCCTTATGAAATCTCTTATCTACCATTCTTGTCCTAAATGACCAGATAATATTATTTGAACTTGGTTGTTTTCTTTTTTGGTCTTTTCCTAAGGCCTTTCCAAGTGTATTTCATGTACCCTTAAAGTATGGTGTCCATAACTAATCTTAGTGAAAGAACTGTAGTACACCAAAAGAAAGACCTTGTAGTTACAATGTGAATATTCATACATTTTATTTTATTTATTTCATTTATTTATCTATTTATTTATTTTGAGACAGACTCTCGCTCTGTCGCCCAGGCTAGAGTGCAGTGGCACGATCTCGGCTCACTGCAAGCTCTGCCTCCTGGGTTCACGCCATTCTCCCCCCTCAGCCTCCCGAGTAGCTGGGACTACAGGCGCCCGCCACCATGCCTGGCTAATTTTTTCTATTTTTAGTAGAGATGGGGTTTCACCTTTCACGGGATGGTCTCCATCTCCTGATCCCGTGATCTGCCCGCCTCGGCCTCCCAAAGTGCTGGGATTATAGGTGTGAGCCACCGCAACCGGCAAATGTTCATAAATTTGTGTGTGTGTGTGTGACGGAATTTCTCTCTTGTCACCCAAGCTGGAGTGCAGTGGTGTGATCTCGGCTCAATGCAACCTCTGCCTCCCGGGTTCAAGCAATTCTCCTGCCTCAGCCTCCTGAGTAGCTGGGATTACAGGCGACCACCACCACGCCCGGCTAATTTTTGTACTTTTAGTAGAAACGGGGTTTCGCCATGTTGACCAGGCTGGTCTCAAACTCTTGACATCAGGTGATCCACCTGCTTCGGCCTCCGAAAGTGCTGGGATTACAGACGTGAGCCACCGCGCCCGGCCTAATAAATTTTAAAAGAAAATACACACGTGGCTGATCTGACTACAGTGGTGTTTACAACTGATCACAACCAGTTATGAATTTCTTTGTTCCTTTTCCACTCACACTGCTTCACTTGACCAGCTTTAAAAGAAAAAAAGA
>NW_016823865.1:11066-15495 GCF_001698545.2 Rhinopithecus bieti | reverse complement strand
GTTAGCCAGGATGGTCTCGATCTCCTGACCTCGTGATCCGCCCGTCTCGGCCTCCCAAAGTGCTGGGATTACAGGCTTGAGCCACCGCGCCCGGCTTATATGATTTATTTTTTTTTTGAGATGGAGTTATGCTCTTGTTGCCCAAGCTAGAGTGTAATGGTGCAATATTGGCTCACTGCAACCTCCGTCTCCTGGATTCAAGTGATTCTCCTGCCTCAGCCTCCAGGGTAGCTGGGATTACAGGCACCTGCCACCATGCCCAGCTACTTTTTTATATTTTTAGTAGAGATGGGGTTTCACCATGTTGGCCACGCTGGTCTTGAACTCCTCACTCAGGTGATCCACCTACCTTGGTTTCCCAAAGTGCTGGGATTACAGGCGTGAGCCACCATGCCTGGCCAAATGATATAACATTTCAACTACTAATCAGATATTCACTTATGAGTCCTCTTTCAAATATATACTTGAAACTGCCAAGTTTTTGGAGCCTTTCCTTGGTTCATGTATGGGTCTGGAACATATAGACATAGTGAATATATAATTGAATAAATTACTGACTGACTGAATAAATGTCTAGCTCTAAATGTAAAAGCATTGAGATCTGGAAACATCACTGTTCTCTATCTTAAAATAGTAAAACATAATCAGTAAAAAAGCATTAGGAAAAGGTCATTTTGCCACTAGATTCTAAGTGGTAACAGAATTTGAAAATCAGAAGCATGTGAAAAGAGTGACTTAGTTGTATCTGGGTATGGCTGAGAAAGAATTTTCTCTCCTTTCATCTTTTAATCTCCATCAGACCTTACTCCTCTCAGGTAGCCTGAGAATGAAGCTATTTACTTTTGTCTCATCAGTTCTTCTTTGATCCTGACAGCTGCAGTCAATACAAAAGAAATGCCACAGCCCCAGGAAAAGATTCCAGTGTCCCCACGTGGAGGACGTGCAGGGGACAGCATCATTCTTTGTCTCCCACATCCTTATCTACCTGGTGACAGGACAGTGACTTCTGCCCTCATCTATCTCACTAATAAGTAACCAGTCAACATGATTAGTATAGCCTCATTCCAAAATAGCTACATGTCTCACTAGGGTTCCTAAAAGATAAGAACAGAGCTTCTAGTTTAAGTTGTATTGTATTTGCGTAGTTTTTAGAGATGACGGAAGAGAAGCAGGATTACTTACCTCCTCAAGAAAAACCTTACAACTGCAACAAATGAATAAACATGGGGAAGAGAAACAAAAGGCCAGAAAGGGCAATGAGATATGGCGAGAGTATAATTTTTCTTTAAATAACAGTATATGAACATAGTGTCCAAATTTAATCACTGGGCACTGTTAATATTAACAAAATTATGGAGATTGAGAATGATGGCAGAAAATATAAACTTTTCAGTTTACAAAAGCGGAAAAAAGCAGTGCTTCATTATTTTCCTACTAAAGCCTAGAAAGATTATTCACAGACGATTTGTATGCAGTAAGAGAGCAGTGATAGGCCGGGCACGGTGGCTCACACCTCTAATCCCAGCAATTTGGGAGGCCGAGGCGGGCGGATCACCTGAGGTTGGGGGTTCAAGACCAGCCTGACCAACATGGAGAAATCCCGTCTCCACTAAAAATACAAAATAACCTGGGTGTAGTGGCACATGCCTGTAACCCCAGCTATTTCGGAGGCTGAAGCAGGACAATTGCTTGAACCCAGGAGGCGGAGGTTGCAGTGAGCCAAGATAGCGCCATTGCAATCCAGCCTGGGCAACAAGAGCAAAACTCTGTCTCAAAAAAAAAAAAAAAAAGAGAGAGAGAGAGCAGTGATTAGTTGGAAGCAGAATTATTTCATTAGGTTTAAAACTTTTCTAACTTTTTCCCATAAAGTTAATAAAATCAAAGAAATACCATAGTCCTAAATATGGACATTACTGAGATTTGGGGCCAGACAATTACTTGTCACAGAGGCTTGTCCCATGCATTGTGGAATGTTTAGCAGAATCCCTGGCCTCTCCCCACTAGAAGGATGTGATCCCTTTCCTGCAATCATGACGACAAAAATATCTCCAGACATTGCCAGATGTCCACTGGGAGCAAATCACCGCTGTTTGAGAACCACTGCCTCAGACACCATGCACCTTGATTTCAGCAAGACATCTCAGAAAATCTCCAGTGAGATCCTCTGCAAAAGGCTGAAATACCTCACCCATCTGACACTCAACTGTTTGGGAAACTCATTTATTTTGAATATAGCCTAGAGGAAACAAGGAAAGAAAACCTGTTTTCTCACTAGAATTCAAAGTATAACCCATAGGAAGGCTTTGGTCCCTCTAAGGAAACACTCTCTCTCTCTCCTTTTTTTTTTTTTTTTTTTTTTTTGAGATGGAGCGTTTTTTGACAAGGAGCTCTTGTCTCCCACGTTGGAGTACAAAGTACAATGGCGCAATCTTGGCTTACTGAACCCTCTGCCTTCCGGATTCCAGCCAATCTCCTGCCTCAGCCTCCCTAGCAGCTGGTATTACAGGTGTGAGCCACTGGGCTCCCCACCTCTCCTTTTAAATGATTACAAAATATCCCAAACATGCAAAGCAAAATGTTAATATCTGATGGCTTCAATTGGTTATTTGATTTCCAAATCCCAGAATGGATAAGAAGAAAGTAAGAAGAGACATCACAGCCAGGTGTGGCGTGGCAGCTCACGCCCATAATTCCAGCACATTGGGAGGCCAAGGAGGGTGGATCACCTGAGGTCAGGAGTTCAAGACCAGCTTGGCCAACCTGGTGAAACCTCGTCTGTACTAAAAATACAAATATTAGCCAGGCATGGTGGCACCTGCCTGTAATCCCAGTGACTTGGGAGGTTGAGACAGCAGAATCGCTTGAACCCTGGAGGCAGAGGTTGGAGTGAGGCAGGATTGTGGCATTGCACTCCAGCCTGGGCAACAAGAGCAAATCACCATTTAAAAAAAAAAAAAAGGAGACAAAGAGACATTGTATGTCTCTGGTAGGAACCCTGACACACTCATGACAATAAGAAAGAAAATAGGGCCTGGCAAGGTGGCTCATGCTGTAATCCCAGCACTTCGGGAGGCCAAGGTCGGCAGAACTCTGGAGGTCAGAAGTTTGAGACCAGCTTGGCCAACATGGTGAAATCCTGTCTCTATTAAAAATACAAAAATTAGCCGGGTGTGGTGGTGTGTCTCGAAAAAATAAAAACAAAAAAAGAAGGAAAACATAAATTATAAAAGTCAAACGTATTTCTGAAGAAATGGCAAATCTGAGGGATGATACTCCTACATTTTATGTATAGTTATTTGGGCCATGTTAGTCCTTGGCATCCTACCTTAAAACGCATATGACCAGCCAGGATGATGACATGTCTGGAAACAGATCATGAAGGACAGCTGGAGAAACTAGGATTGTTTGTTTAGATTTGAAAATATAAGATGTAGGCCCCAGCACTTTGGGAGGCTGAGGCGGGCAGCTAACCTGAGGTCGGGAGTTTGAGACCAGCCTGACTAACGTGGAGAAATCCATCTCTACTAAAAATACATAATTAGCCGGGTGCGGTGGTGCATACCTGTAATCCCAGCTACTCAGGAGGCTGAGGCAGGAGAATTGCTTGAACCTGGGAGGCAGAGCTTGCAGTGCGCCGAGATCACACCATTGCACTCCAGTCTAGGCAAAAAGTGCAAAACTCCGTCTCAAAAATAAATAAATAAAATAAAAGATATTGGGAGAGAATGTGATAACTCTCTTCCAATATTTGATGTGCTTAGAAAAATAATGTACTGGCCGGGCGCGGTGGCTCAAGCCTGTAATCCCAGCACTTTGGGAGGCCGAGACGGGCGGATCACGAGGTCAGGAGATCGAGACCATCCTGGCTAACATGGTGAAACCCCGTCTCTACTAAAAAATACAAAAGCTAGCCGGGCGAGGTGGCAGGCGCCTGTAGTCCCAGCTACTCGGGAGGCTGAGGCAGGAGAATGGCGTGAACCCGGGAGGCGGAGTTTGCAGTGAGCGGAGATCCGGCCACTGCACTCCAGCCCGGGCGACAGAGCGAGACTCCGTCTCAAAAAAAAAAAAAAAAAAAAGAAAATAATGTACTTTTCAGCATTTCAGCAACCCCAAATGGAAATGGGCATCACATTTATATAACATTTATAGTCACCTTAGTGTAATAGGAAGAACTTTCTGATAACTAGAGCTATCAAAACATAATGGGCTGTCTTGTAAGTTTTTCACTGATGGCTTTCCCCCTGACTTCCAGAGTTGTATATCACTTGATCTTGGCCAAAAGGCTTAGAAGTAATCAGAGTCACATATATATATAGCCTGTCTTATTTGTACCTGGGTGGTCAAAAAGCCTCTTACATTAATCTTAGCCAAAGGAGAAGTCCTGATTATTTTTCTTTTTTTTTTTTTTTTTTTTTTTTTTTTTTTTTTT
>NW_016823865.1:5999-8183 GCF_001698545.2 Rhinopithecus bieti | reverse complement strand
CGCCCGGCCTAAGACTTCATCTTAAAAAAAAAAAAAAAAATTGTGCAGGCTCATAGGTGAAACAGAATATCATTTCTGTGTTGATTATTAGCAAGTATATTCACACATAATGTTTTTCCTGTGTTTGATAAGATTTGTGTGGTTTGCTTCCTCATACAAGATACCCACCATTACTTCGAAAAGGCAGTGGCAAAAGTATGCTTAGAATGATCTAATTTTTTTTTTTTTTTGAGACAGGGTCTTGCAGGCTGGAATGCAGTGGCACGATCTCAGCTCACTGCAGCCTCGACTTCCAGAGCTCAAGTGACTCCCCCACCTCAGCCTCCCCAGTAGCTAGGACTACAGGTGCTCACCATCATGCCTGGTCTTGAAGTGTGTATTTTTTGTAGAGACAGGGTTTCGCGTTATTGCCCAGACTGGTCTCAAACTCTTAAGATCAAGCGATTTACCTGGGCCCGCTTTCCAAAGTGCTGGGATTACAGGCATGAGCCACTGTGCCCGGCCTTAATCCAATTTTTTTTTTTTTTTCGAGACAGAGTCTCGCTCTATCACGCAGGTTGGAGTGCAGTGGCCGGATCTCAGCTCACTGCAACCTCCACCTCCCAGTTCAAGCAATTCTAGTGCCTCAGCCTCTCAAGTAGGTGGGACTACAGATGAACACCACTACGCTCGGCTAATTTTTGTATTTTTTGTAGAGGTGGAGTTTTGCCGTGTTGGTCAGGCTGCTCTCAAACTCCTGACGTCAGGTGATCTGCCCACCTTGACCTCCCAAAGTGCTGGGATTACAGGCGTGAGCCACCACACCTGGTCCCTTAATTCTTGTAAATAAATGAATCGTACAGAAACACATACACTCACTGGGTGTGGTGGCTCACGCCTATAATCCCAACACTTTTGGAGGCCTATGCAGGCGGATCACCTGAGGTCAAGAGTTTGAAACCAGGTTGACCAACATGGAGAAACCTTGTCTCTACTAAAAATATTTAAAAATTAGCTGGCCATGTTGGCACGTGCCTGTAATCCCAGTTACTCAGGAGGATGAGGCAGGAGAATTGCTTGAACCCAGGAGGCGGAGGTTGTGGTGAGCCAAGATCATGCCATTGCACTCCAGCCTGAGCAATAGGAGCGAAACTCTGTCTGAAAACAAACAAACAAATAAATAAAAAACAGAAACACCATACGCACATGTACATGTGCTGCACAGGAAAAAAATGGAGCATTATACCAAACTATTAATAGTAGTTAACGCTAATGAGTGATATTATAGGAACCTTTCACTTATCTGACTTTTCTTTGAAATAATAAAAATTAAAAAATAAGCATGCTTTGTTTTATAGCAAAAAATAACACTCAGTAGAAAATACATTTAAACACAGACAAGATTATATCATTGTAGTGCTCAAAACTGTTCAATGGCTTGCTGCCAATAGAATAAAATTCATATTCATTAAAGTAGCACTCAGGGCTTGACACAATTTATCTTAATTTCCGTTGACTTACTCCCATCTAATCTGGTTACACCAGACTACCTCTGCATTCTTTTTCTTGTGATTTTCTCTGCTTGAAATACGTTATTTACCTTTTCTGTCTGTTGACACACCCTTCAAGGTCCAGCTTAAATGTTCCTCTGCTCTCGTTCTTTCCAACCCTGAGAAACAACCACGCTTTCCTGAGTGCTTACCGTCCATTAGAGAGGAAGCACAGGAAACGTGTAAGACTCATAACTTCCTATGGGGACACTGCATATGACTGTGCAGATTGCGTCTGACTGCATGCACGTTGGGGTTTATGGAAATGGTGCCGCCCAGGGTCAGGCAGTGCACAACGACTGGTCTTGAAGTGGGGACGTGGGGAGAGACACATAATTCAGGCAAGAGGTAGTAGAGATGTGAAAGTGTCTAGGCAGACTTTCTCTTTAAGTAGTAGTGACTCTAACGAAGTAAGACAGAGAGAGATAAGACTAAATAGTGTGATAGGTTGAGGGTACAGTGTGAGCATGGGCTTGAAGGAGAGTATGGTGTGTTTGTGATTTCAGCCTGACTGCAGTGGGGTGTGTGCCAAGGGGTGAGAAGAGGCCAGAAGGAGAGCAGGATAATATCACAAATATCCAAGCATGCCAGGTATGACAGGTCAAGGAGTTTGGACTTTTTTTTTTTTTGAGACGGAGTCTCGCTCTTTTGCCCG
>NW_016823865.1:0-1460 GCF_001698545.2 Rhinopithecus bieti | reverse complement strand
TCAAAAAAAAAAAAAAAGAAAATAGTTGAGAAGTGGTGAGCAGCCTCAAATCCTGACTCAATACTGATGGAAGCAATCTGTTTAACAACCTCAGAAAGACTGTGTGAGTCATTTGTGGATTCTCATCTGGAAATGATCCTAAATCCTAGAATCTTCACCACAAGGCGTTTTTCTTGCAGTGATTCTTGGGGTCTTGGCATTCGAACTGGTCCTTCAAGCTGGGATTCTTTCTCTTTGTGCCTCTGATCAAGTCAGCACACACCTTCTCCAAGGATTTCACGCTGTGGCTGGTTGGGGTAATCCTCATTCAGTGAATTGTCACCTCCGGATCCAAGAGTGTATTTCCAGAGTTTTGTAAAGCCTAGGGCGGTGTGGCTATCCTGACCAACTAGTTCCTCAAGGAATGGCCTGGAGGACACGGCTTTCCCTCCAAGAGCCCTCTACTACTTTTTAGACCTCATTATACTCTCGCCCTGAGGCAATTTCCTTTCCTTTTATCTTCTCCCTGATCTTCTCCCTAAATGTCCCCAAATTTATCCTCTTCTCCGAGGGCTTTGCTTCTTCAGGCCTAACTAAATACACAGTCCACAAGCCACCTCAACTGTACCTATGTTAATTCTCACTTCCAGTTTTTCTCCAGGGGCGGTACTGGGAGGGATGGCGCAAAGATATACACTGCCACCTGGTGGCCAACTGCTAACCAGCTCTGGTAATACCAAGGATGCTATTAGCACCATAGCAACGGGCTCTGGAGGCGGATTTCCAGAAGCCCCAGGCGTGGGCGGAGCAGTGTCAGCTCCTTCTTTGGTAATAGCATTCTCTCTGCCTGGAATTATCTTTCCAAATCTATTTCTCACAAAATTCTTTTCATCTTTCAAAGTCCATATAAATGCCACTTTTACCATGATCCCGTTCCTGATCCTTCAAGTTAGTGGATCTCACTTCTCTGAAAGTACTAAAGGGTAGGTTCAGCATTTCGCTTGTAACTCAGCATTCAGAGTAATGTTGCTCTTTGTCTACTTCAAACTGTTGCTCATCCCCTAAAAACTCAGCTCCTTTTAAGTGCATGCCATCAGGATACTGTAATAATCTGCTGATCTCCTGGGTCACTTTCCCCACATTTCCTGAAAATGTAGAAGCCTGATTCATTCTTTGGGTTTACACCATTCCTACTGTCATCAGTCTGGGCTATTCCATGATGCATGCAGACAATTCATCGAATAGGCTGGCCCTCAGTTTCTTGTCCACTCATTTCCAATCATCTTGTTTTCCAGTCCACCTCATTTATTACCATGGTTAATACTCTAGCCCTGGTTATTTATAATAAATGGGCTTGGCTGGGTGTGGTGGCTCATGCCTGTAATCCCAGCACCTTGGGAGGCTGAGGTGGGTGGATCACGAGGTTAGGACTTCAAGACCAGCCTGACCAGGATGGTGAGTGGTGAAACTCCGTCTCTTTT
>NW_016823864.1:43389-56749 GCF_001698545.2 Rhinopithecus bieti | reverse complement strand
AACTCTGTGAGTTGCATTCACACATCGCAATGCAGTTTCTCAGAAGGAGTATGCAAGTTAATCAAAACCGTGGAGTGAATCAGTGCACAAGAGCCCAAAGCTCACCCAAAGACTGTGTTTTAATAGGGGAATTCCAGTCCCCAGGAGTTCTAATTCCTGGTCTTAGAGTTATCATCCCATCTGTGGATTGGATTGCCTTACGACGTTCACAATTCCAAATATGGCCTCTTGGCATGTAATTCAGAATCTCAACACTGGGCTCTGTTCATGTCAGAGGGTTACAATCCTTACTTTTTACTGGGTGTGCATACAACTGCCACAATTTCACCTATGTGATGAACTACATCATGGCATTTTTTGTAGCACTTGATGGCTTTATACAATGTGCACGATGGTCAAAACACACCATGACCACCCTAAAGCTGAAGACCCAGGACCTTCATTGTTGTCCTGAGACTAACTACAAGAGTCACAGTGTTTTCAGGTATGAGTCATCATCCCACCTGTAAGCTGTGCTCATGTATACTTCACAATTCCAATTGTGCGGAGAGACAAGACACATCACCTGGATGCTGGCCACAGATATGTCACAATTGCCACTTTAGCCAGGATCTGGGCAGCAGAGAAGAGCCCCATCACCTAGGTGATTGACTGAATGAGAGGTCAAAATCCCCCCCGGGGGGCAGGGGCAATTCTCTAGGGTCATATGACCTCGGTGCTGGAAACAGCAATGCGTCAAAATTCCTTCTGTGGGCAAGGCCAAGGCAGGACAGTTACATCACCTGGGATCTGGGCCTGGTGATAAGTCACAATGCCTCTTGGGGGCAGGTTTAGACAGGAAGGCAGAGTTACATCACCTAGGTGATGGGCCCAGAGATATTTCACAATGCCTTCTCTAATTAGAGCCCAGGGACAGAAGTTACATCATTTTCGTTAAGGGCCCAGTGATATTTCACAATCTCAACCAAGGGCAGGGCCAGAGCAGGAAAGGAGAGTCACTACACTTTGATGATTGTCCCAGAGATATATCACAATTTCCCCTGAGGGCAGGGGAACATACCTAAAGAAATGTTTAGGGATAAGATTCAAAATCCCACTAATGTCCTAGCTTCACTTACGACAGTCAACATATCTTGTGAGATGTGTTCAAGTACCAAGTCACAACCTCAACAGTGGACTTGATCTGTGCCTGAGAATCTGAACTCCTCTTGCAGACATTGTCCCAGTAGGGGAGTCACAGCCTCACAGGGGTGCTGAATTTTGATGTGAGAGTCACCATCCTACCTGTGGACTGCATGCATGTGTGAGAGTCATAATTCCAACTTTTGACTGCCTCTGAGTGTGAGATTCAGAATGTCATTAAGTAGGCTGGGTTTTTGTGGGAGGGTGAGAATTCTTACCATCAGCTGGGTGTGCGTATGAGAGTCACAATCTCACCTGTTTGCTGGTCCCTGTTATGACACTATCTGTGCCACCTGATGGTTTCACATGGCATATGTGCACAATCTGCTTTGAGATTTTTGTGCCTTCCCAGGTATATGTTAAAACCTCAAATGTATGATTATGCCCATTGCCCTAAGACTAGGCATGAGCATCAACATCTCTCCTGTTTGTTGGGTCCAGGTATGAGAACCATTTATGTTCCTGTGATCTGGGTACAGAAATGGGTCAACATCCCTCCTGTGGCTCAATCCACATGTGACAGGCACAATTCCAACAGTGCACTATGTCTGTCAGTGAGGCTCAGAAACTCACTATTCTACTCTGTCCATGTGTATGGGTGACAATCGTAACAGTCAGCTGGGTGTTCATACAATAGTCACAATCTCAGCATTGTGCTGGGTCCTATTAAGACACTCACTGTACCATCTGAGGGCTTTACACAACATGCGTCCTTTGGTAATCACCTGTTATTATTTTTTTAAAGTAGAAAACCCAGGACTTTATTTTTTGGCTTAAGCCTACCTATGAGAGTCAACAGCTCTCTTATTGGCTGGGTGCAGGTATAAGAGTCATCACTGGGCCTGTAAGCAGGGTACAGATATAACTCACCATCTGATCTTTGGCCAGATTCACATTTGACCGTCAATATTCTAACAGTGTATTGTACCCTCTTATGAAAGTTAGGACCTCACCAGTAAGTTTTGTCAATTTGTGAGGGAAACAATGCTAATTGTCATCTGGGTGTGCCTACTGAGTCACAATTTTACCTCTGTGCTGGGCCCTGAAATGACACACTCTATATCACCAAAGGGCTTTACAAAATGCGCATGACTGTTGTAATGTTGTGTGACCTTTCTACATGTAGAAGACCTGGATCCTTACCTGTTACCCTAAGCCTACCTATAAGTCAAAATCTCTTCTATTGGTGGGGTCCACGTGTAAGAGAGTCTTCATCATACCTGTGGGCTGGACCTAATTATATGTGACAATCCCACCTGTGGGCAAAGACCAGGAGGGAGAGTCACATCACCTAGGTGCTAGGCCAGTGATATGTCAATATTTTTCCTGTGGGCAGGATCCTGGCAATAAAAATTGTATCTTCTGGGTGCTAGGCAAAGCAAATGTCACAATCCACCCTGTAAACATGTTCCAGGCAGAAGACAGTCATGTCACCTAGGTGATGGTCCCAGCAATATGTCATCGTTCCTCCTGTAAACAAACTCAAGACGAAAAGAGTCACATAACATAGGTGATGGGCCCAATGATATCTGACAATGACTCCTGTGGACTGGCCCAGGCAGAAAGGGAGAGTCACATTACCTAGGTGATTGGCCCAGAGATATATCACTATTTCCCTGGATGGCAGAGTCCAGGCAGGAAAGTCACATTATCTATGTACTAAACCTAAGTATATTTCATAATCTAAATTGTAGGCTGGGCCTGAGCAAAGGTGTATGTCACAGTCACAGCTGTGTAAAGGTCCAGGGATAAAATTTGCAATCTTTCATATTCCCCAGCTTCAGATTCAGAGGCAATAGTTCCTGTGAGTTGCACCCAAAAGGCAGGTAACAACCTCAACAGTAAACTAAGCCCACGCATGAGAGTCCCAACCTCATCTGCAGACAGTGTCCCAGTAAAAAATAAAAACATCACAAGGTGCCGAATCTTGGTCCAGAGTTGCCATCCTACCTGTTCATAGAATCCACATACGACAGAAACAATGCAAACTTTTGACTGCCTCTAGATGTGGGATTCAGAACTTTAACAGCGGGCTGTGTTCATCTGGAAAGTGACAATACTGTTGGCTGGGAGTGCATATAAGAGTAACAATCTCACCGGTAATTTGGGCCCTTTTGTGATGCTCTCTATACCACCTGAGGGAATTAAAAAATAAGCATAAGAGTCTCAGTACTCTCTGAAACCTGCATGCTTGGGTGGACACACGATCTTACACAATGCTTTAAGCACAGACAGGAGAGTCAACATCTCTCTTATTGGCTGTGTCCAGGAATGAGATTCATCAATGTGCCTGTGAGTAGGGTCCAGAAATAAATCACCATCATACCTGTGGCCACCACAATGTCAACTGTGAACTGCATGCACGAAAGTTTTAGGACCTCAGCAGTGGGCACTGCCTCTGTGTGAGGGCGACAAAATCAAGTTTTGACTGGATGTGTATATGAAAGTAACAACCTCAACTGTGTGCTGGGCCCTGTTTTTGCATATTCTGTACCACCTGAGGGAATTATGCCATATGCTAGAATTTCATAATTTCTGTGACCTCTGTACAGGCAGGAAACTCAGGACCTTACCCATTGCCCTAAGGCTAGGTAAGAGTCAATATATGTCTTATTGGCTTGGTCTAAGTATGAGAATCAACACCATGCTTGTAATCTGGATCCAGAAATTAGTCATCATCCAGCCTGAGGGCAGATCCACATATGCATCCATGTGTGACAGTTAAAATCTCACTATTGGACTCTGTCCATGTATAAAGGTGACAATCCTAATTGTTGGCTACAGTCACAATTTCAACTCTTAACTGCATCCATGTGTGACAGTTAAAATCTCACTATTGAACTCTGTCCATGTATGAAGGTGATAATCCTAATTGTTGGATACGTGCATCTTTGAGAGTCACAAGCTCATCTGTCTTTGAGAGTCACAAGCTCATCTGTTTACTGGACCATGTTATGTGACTCTCTCTATACACCCCAAAGGTTTTATAAAATACATCTGAGTGTCATAATCTTCTATGACCTTTTTATAATTAGTAACCCATGGACCTTAGCTGTTGCCCTAAGCCTAGCTTAGAGTCAAAATTTCTCCTATTGGCTTGGTCCATGTAAGAAAGCCATCATCATGACAGTTGCCTTGTCCAAGGTATAGGTCACAACCACACCCATGAGCAGAACCAAGAAGGAAAGTCACATCACCTGAATGCTGGGCCATGGAAATGTCAATATCCCTCTATAGGCAGGACCCACACAGGAAAGTCACATCATCTTTCACCGAGTGCTAGACTCAGTGATATGTCACAATGCCCACTGTATGTAGAACCCGGTCAAAAGAGTCACATCACCTAGATGCTGGGTCCAGCAATATGTCACAATCCCACTCTGTTCTGAGGGCCCAGTTATGAGAGGACAGTCATACCACCTAGGTAATATTCCCCTTTTTCTGTTACTGGAGGCAGGGCACAGGCAGGAAAGCAGAGTCTCACCATCTAGGTGATGGACTCAGAAATGCATTACAATGCCCCTTGTGGCCAAGGCTCAGGGAGAACAGTCACATCATTTAGCTGTTTGGATTAGGTATATGTCACAATCCCAACTGTTGACAGGGCTTATGCAGGGAGGTAAACTCTATCTGGTTCTGAGAAAAAATTATATGTCAAAGTCACAAGTGCAGGAAGGTCCTGGGATGAGATTCACAGAGCCACACGTTTTCTGGCTCAAGGTATAAGAGACAACACCTGTGATTTGTGTTAAGGTACACAAACCACAATATCAGTGATGGACAGTATTCATGCATGAAAGCTCCAACATCACCTGTAATCGCCGTTTAATTAGGGCAGTCACTGACTCATGGGTGTGCTGATGTTTTGTATAAAAGTCACTACTCTACCTGTGAACTGGTTCTATATATGAGAGTCACAGTGTCAACTTTCAACTGATCTGGATGTGATATTCAGAATTTCAATAAAGGACTGTGTCTATATGGGAAGATGACATACCTCAGTGTATGTTCTGTGTGCATAGAACAGTCACAATGTCACCTGTGTGCTGGGTGTTTATAAGACACCCTCTGTGCCACTTAAGAGCTTCATATGATCTGCATGAGAATGAAACCTGCTCTGAGACTTTACTGATGGTATAAGCCCATGATCCTACATGCTGCCCTAAGTTCAGGTATGAGAGTCATCAATGTGCCTGTGATCTGGGTCCAGAAATGAGAAACCACCTCATTTGTGGATGGATCTAGATATGACAGTCACAGTTCCAACTGTGAACTGTTCTGTGAGTGAGATCCAGGACCTCGTGAGTGGGTTCTGTTCACATTTAATCCTAACTGTGGGATGTGTGTGCATACAAGAGTCCCAATAAGAATTTTGAGCTGGGCTCTGTTTTAATACTCTCTGCACCACCTTAGGGCATTATACAATATGCATGAGTGTTGTAATGCTTTGAGATGTCTGTAAAGGTAGGAAGCCCAGGATCTTATCTGTTGAGGCAGCCCTAGATATGAGAGTCAACATGTCTTCTATTTCCTGGGACCAGGTATGAGAGACATTGACATGCTTATGAGCTGGGTCTAGAAATGGGTCAACTTCCAACATCTGTTATATGTGTCAGATACACATATGACAGTCCCAATTCTAACTGTGGACTGTTTGCACATGTGAGATTTACAACCTCGCCAGTGGGCTTTGTCCATAGGTGAGAGTGACAATCCCAGTTTTTGGATAGTGTGCCCATGAGAGCCAACATTTTACTTCTGTAATGGACTCTGATAAGACCCAAGTATTTACAGAATATTCATAAGTGTCATAATCATCTGTAATCTTTATAAAATTAGGAGACCGAGAACCTTACTGATTATTCTAACCTTAGCTATGAGAGTGAAAATCTCTTCTATTGCTTGGGCTGTCATATGACAGTCATCATTATTCCCGTGACCTCAACCTAGGTATATGTCACAATCCTACCTGTGGGCAGAACCAGGCAGCAGAGTCACATCAAGTGAATACTGAGCCAGATATATATTAGTATCCCTCCTGTGAGTTGAGTGCTGGTAAAAAATTCATGTCATTACAGTGTTGGGAACAGTGATGTGTCACAATGTCTTCTGTGCACAGAACCCAGGCTGAAGAATTACATTGTGTGAGTGCTGGCCTCAGCAAAATGTTACAATCCCCTTTGGAAATGGGGCCCAGGCAGGAAAGGACAATCACATCACCTGGAAATGAGACCAGAGGTATATCACAATGCCGTCTGTGAGAAGGGACTAGGCAGGAGGGCCACATTACCAAGGTTATTGGCTTAGGTCTATGTCGCAATCAAAACTGTGGGCTTTCTTCAGGCGGTATATTCAAATCAATCAAGTTCTGGCTGGGCAAAAACATATGTCACAGTCACACCTGTGGGAAGGTCTGAGAATGGAATTGACATTCCTGCACCTGTTCTGGGTCCAAGTATTAAAAAGTATGCACCTAATAAACTTTTATACACCCCATGTGTCCAAGTATGCAAGTCACAATTTCAACAGTAATTTGGATCCATGCATGAAAGCCTCAACCTCAGACAACACACAATAGGAGAGTTAGAGCCTAACATATTCGCTGAATCTTGGTCAGAGACTCATCATCTCACCTGAAGGCTGAATACACATATAAGGGTAATAATACCAACTTTTGACTGCCTTTGGTTGTGAAATTCAGAACTTCAACAGTGGGCTGTGTCTATGTGGGAGTGTGAAAATCTTTACTGCTGGCAGTGTATGCAACGAGAGTCAAGACCTCAACACTGTACTGGGCAACATAGGGAGACCCTGTCTCTACAAAATATAAAATAAAAAAAATTAGCTTGCCATGCCTGTGCTTCTAGCTACTCAGGAGGATGAGGTGGGAGGATTTATTAAGTCTGGGAGATCAAGTCTATGGTTAGCTATAAATGAGCCACTGTGCTTCAGCCTGAGCAACAGAGCAAAACTCTGTCTCAAAGAAAAAGATTATAATATTACAAACTATCATTTTTTATTTAAAGAGAATAAAATTAGAAACGAAGAACAGAAAAATACTGAAATATCTATAAATGCGTGGAAATTATACAACACACTCTTGAGCATGCTTTTCTTCAAGGGCTGGAAGACAATATTGTGAAGACGTCCACACTACCCAAAGTGATCTACAGATTCAATGCGATCTCCGTCAAGTATTAACTGTCATTTTATTTTGCAGAAACACAAAAACGTTTCTAAAACTCATATGGACTCAAAAGAGACTATAAAAAGCCAAACAATATATATATATATATTTTTGAGATTAAGTCTCACTCTGTTACTAAGGCTGGAGTACAGTGGCATGATCTTGGCTCACTGCAACCTCCACCTCCTGGGTTCAAGAGATTCTCCTGCCTCAGCCTCCTGAGTAGCTGGGACTACAGGTGCCAACCACCACGCCCAGCTAATTTTTTGTATTTTTAGTAGAGACAGGGTTTCACTATGTTGGCTAGGCTGATCTCGAACTCCTGACCTCGTGATCCGCCTGCCTCGGCCTCCCAAAGTGCTGGAATTACAGGTGTGAGCCACCGCACTCGGCTACCACAGCCAGTTTTAAGAAAATAAATGCTTCAAAGTCAAATCGAATTTATTTATTTATTTAATTTAAAAACTGCAAATGTAGTGGTGAATGACATGAAATGTCTCTGCTTTCACAGAGTTTACACTGTAAGGTTTGAAAAATAAAAACAATTAGAGAATAAATTATTATTCATATAATGCTGGTAGTATAATTTGGCATGACATTCTGGAAGAGGGCTTGCCAAGGTCAAGGCCTACACAAGCTGAAGATACAAATATATGTTCATTATATTTGTGGTTATATATCTACATAATTATATAATTGAGGGTGAAGCTGCCCAAACTCCTCAAAGTAGGACAGCAAAGCAACCACCAGAGATGGACAAGACAAATGAAAAGTGAAAGAAAATTAGCAGAAATCAAAGACAGATGCTAAAGCAGTACAAAATGCTTCACACCACAACAGAAATGGAGTTGATGACGGAGTCTGGAAAACGAATCCTAGTCACAGAAAGGTCAGCAGTGAACATGGTAAAGTGCTCACAATTCTGGTCCACTGGATCCCACCATCCGTAGGACAGTAAATACCATCACAGTCACCACCCAGCAAGTTACCACCGCATCATCTCCTGTTTGTTCCAAAATGAATAAAGTTTATTCTGAACACAAGTGCAAATAAAAAAGTCATTAATCATTTTTTTCAACTAAACTGTCACGGTTTAGTTTACATTTTTTAAAGTTTTATATTTTGAAAATGCAGTTAACAGTTGTATGGCTCATGAAGTTTCTGACACTTGAATTTTTAAAATGCAGTATATTTTAAGTTAACAAGAGTAAACTATGTATTTGGTTTCTGTATTTAAGGTGCAGACTCACAAATAATGCTCCTGTTTATGATTCAAAAACTTCAAAGTTTGGTTTTCAATCTGTACATACACAGAACAGTGTATCATGCTACAACATTTGTTTTTTAAAGTGGTCACCACAGTTCCTGCCTGTCTGGATATATTTTGAACTTTGGTATGTTAAATATGACATTAAAAAGACACGTTATTATGTTTTAGGTAATCTCAGATTGGTGTACACAAACCAACTTTACAAATTACTGTAGGGTTGAGCAAACTATGTATATAATATGACATTAATATCTCTATTTTTTGATGTCTAAATCTTTTTTAGAAAAGACTAGTTTCTACAGAAACATCTCCAAAAATTCAGTCTTATTTTATAAAATGGCAAAATAGTAAAAAAAAAAATGGGTGGTTTTCTATGCTACATGAATACTGGCACTCGATTAAAATACCAAATAATATAATCCAAATCATTTAGACAGTGGACTTAAATAATTGCTTACTTTTAACTACAGTGATACACATTCACTAATATTTCATGAATCAAACCTATTAGTATTAGGTTTTACTTAGTAGTAATATATACATTTGATCAAAGATCTGTTCAAAATGAATTTTTTAATCAATAATTTGGTGTTTTCAAGTACTGAGAAGTCTTGTTTTAATCAGATTAAGTCTGGAGCTAGTTGGCTGATTTTATTTTGTGTATGCTGTGTTTAAAATTGTCTAGTTTTGGCCGGGCGTGGTGGCTCAAGCCTGTAATCCCAGCACTTTGGGAGGCCGAGACGGGCGGATCACGAGGTCAAGGGAGATGAGACCCATCCTGGCTAACACGGTGAAACCCCGTCTCGTATCTAAAATACAAAAATAACTAGCCGGGCGAGGTGGCGGGCTCCTGTATCCCAGCTACTCCGGAGGCTGAGCAGGAAATTGGCGCTAAACCCGGGAGCGGAGCTTGCAGTGAGCTGAGATCCGGCCACTGCACTCCAGTCCGGGCGACAGAGCGAGACTCCGCCTCAAAAAAAAAAAAAAAAAAAAAATGTCTAGTTTTAGCCTAATATTGATTGATAATGGGTAAACAATCTATTTTCTTGAAATCCCACTGGCCTATTAAATTGTCGATGATTTTTGTTTGGTTGATTTTTTTGTTTTGTTTTGTTTTGTTTTGTGTGTGTGTGTGTGTGTGTGTGTATGTGTGTGTGTGTGTGGTTTTTGAGATGGAGTTTCGCTCTGTCGCCCAGGCTGGAATGCAGTGCTACAATCTCTGCTCACTGCAACCTCTGTCTGCTGGGTTCAAGTGATTCCCTTGCTTTCCAAGTAGCTGGACTATAGGTACATGCCAGCACGACTGGCTAATTATTATTATTATTATTATTTGTATTTTTAGTAGAGACGGGGTTTCACCGTGTTAGCCAGGATGGTCTCCATCTCCTGACCTCGTGATCTGCCCGCCTCAGCCACCCAAAGTGCTGGGATTACAGGCATGAGCCACCGCACCCAGCCATTGATGATGTTTTAAATAAAAAAATATTGTTTACAGAGATTTAGATCTGGTCTAATCTGCTCAATCTGTTAATTTGTCAGGTGTCAAGTGCCAGATTGCAATTCATTTTCAGTGTGCCTGTATGACTTTTCTTTTCATATTCTTTGAATCAAATTCTATTATTTTCTGTTACTTTTTTGAATGTTATACAGCTCAAAAATTTAAAGTAAAACCACCAGATGAAACAAGTTCAGACTCAGTATAAAGGAGTTGTTTACATAGTTAGTGTTACATATACTGATGAATATGGCTCAACAAGAATTTAGACAAATAAATTAAATTGAGCTAACGTGTTTTCTTGACTGTGCCTCTAATGAGCTTGTAATTCCAGATTTTACCAAATTTATCCAGCTGCTTTCAGTACCTCTAAAGGTGGTATATCAAGAGTTCGTATGCTACTGTCTGAAAAAACAGATTCTACTGTTACTTAAGAAATCAATTGGAATACATTTTTATAACCTTCCACCACGTAAGAAAAAACTGAAATGTAGTACTAACAAATGCAAACTATACGACATAAAATATGGTATCCAGAGGTTGGGTGCTTTTTTATTTGCTGTAATCCCAGCACTTTGGGAGGCTAAGGGGTACGGATCATCTGAGGTTGGGAGTTTGAGACCAGTCTCACCAACATGGAGAAACCCTGTCTTTACTAAAAATACAAAATTAGGCTGATGAGGTGGTGCATGCCTGTAATCCCAGCTATTCAGGAGAATCGCTTGAACCCAGGAGGCAGAGAGGTTGTGGTGAGCCGAGATCGCATCATTCATTGCACTTAAGCCTAGGCAACACGAGCGAAACTCCATCTCAAACAAACAAAAAACGGTATCCAGAATGTCACTTTGAATACTGACATATTTGAACTTTTGGTTTAAAAATAGTTGGTACACTAAAGCTTTTGGTAAGCTTCATGTACTTTACATCTGCATAAAGTAAGAAAAAATCTTTCAAAATGAAGACAAACAAAAACCTACACCAAAAAAACTAACATCCACCAATTTGTATATATTGATCTTTGTGCTGGGAGAGCCTAAAGCAGAACATTTGGTGAACTTGATACTCTATTTTGACCATGTCGACAACTGATAAAATCATTTATATTTAATTTGAGTGAAACATGTCCACGTCTTAAAAATACTACTTTGTACTATGAATAATAAATGTAAAGTCTTTATCCTCAAGAGGATCTGGATTCTGAAGCCAACATACATGGCAATGCATTCCTCTGGTTCCTCCAAACTGAGGCCTTATTAAAACTCAAGTATGGAGTGAGAGGGACTCAACAACACAGCATGCCAAGCAAGAAGGATAAGGTAGGACGGTGAGCTCTAAGGCTCAGGGATTGCCTGGGGAACCCCACCATAATGATGTCAACTGTGAAGCATACTGGGTAAAAGAAAAAAAAAAAACATAAATAGCTGAAAACACCATGGCTTGAATTTGGTGGGAAGCAGTCTCTGGAATCATAAACTGTTGTGCCAACATGACTGAGCAAGAATGACACATATCTAAGGATTATTAAGAGAAATATTTACAAATATGTAAGTATTTATTCCCAATCTTATTACAGCAGCAATATCCTTTTCTGTTATGTCCAGTTCCCCAAGCTAGGGGTGTGATAGACAAACTAAGATAAGTGTCCTAATATGTTGTAAGTAGTCAGTTTCTAAATTTAACAAACTTGCAATAATATCATGAATTTCATTGAACTCTGTTTCATGCATAAATCTCACTGAAAGGCAATGTCCAGTAGCTATTTCCCTCAGTCTTTTCTGGGATTTTTCTGTTGCTTGATTCAAAACCAACCTTATTTGAATCCTAGTCATTTCTAAAGCCCGAGATGTAATAAGAGCAAGAGAGAAGAAATGAAGCCAAGTTAGTCCAAGTCTATTATATTTGCTTTCACAAATGAACCAAAAACCACACAGGCTAAACAGTACATTTAAAATTCAACCTAAATTCAATGGTAGCAGTCAAAACCATATGCAAAGGTAAGCAAAGTTATGATTTAGAAACCCTTAGTCTGTTATTCTAGAAAAAATAATAAAATTCTTATTTTGGCATGTTTTAGAAATTATAAATACATTAAATATGACAAAATATAATGCATTGATTATAATATCTTTGAAACATGAGTGGTTTTATTTTATTCTTAAATAATTACTATATTTAGGAAAGACATTCAGTGAAAATACTTATAGCCACCATGTATGAATTAAATCAGCCCTGGGGGAAATAGTACTTTTATTAATAATAAATATTGAAGCTCTAAGGTTGTAAAATAATTTATTCTGGGGATACAGCTAATGACACTAATCAAGCTCAAATATGTTTAAGAATTGTGATTTTCCCACTGCTGACAATATTGATGAAACAGTTTAATATTAGTCCAGAGTTGGTCGTTGGAAATAAAGACAAGTACTATTGAGGCAGGATAGGTGGTCAAGAAAGTCACCACGTTCTCAGGATGCAGCAACCACGGTGATTGCATGGTGACTGCATATCATCAACACAATAAACCAAAGTATTTGCATTGTATTCCAGCTGATTTAAGCAAAGCTACCTCCAGTAGGAAATGTTCCCTGTAGAAAGCATGCAAACTTTGATTTTACCTGTCAACATACTGACCATTTACTTATTATAGTAGTGTAAAACACACTCGTGGGTGGAGATTTAAGATGCTAATGAGGCATATGACATATGAACAAGCATGTACACTCACTGTGTATGTGCACCAAGAGGACAACCCAGAACATGCTTACTAGTAACACCTCTTCCCATCTCCTAATAATTACATAAGACTCCCATGGAGTCTCCCTAGTTACAATTTTTGCTGTCTCATTCTTTTTTTGTGTGTGAACATTACCATAATTTATTTTTTTATTATACTTTCAGTTCTAGGGTACATGTACACAACATGCAGATTTGTTACATAGGTATACATGTGCCGTGCTGGTGTGCTGCACCCATTAACGCATCATTTACATTAGGTATAACTCCTAATGCTATCCCTCCCCTGTCCCCACACCCCACGACAGGCCCCGATGTGTGATGTTCCCCACCCTGTGTCGAAGTGTTCTCATTGTTCAGTTCCCACCTGAGTCAGAACATGCAGTGTTCGGTTTTCTGTCCTTGCCATAGTTTGCTCAGAATGATGGCTTCCAGTTTCACCCATGTCCCTACAAAGGATAAGAACCCATCCATTTTTATGGCTGCATAGTAT
>NW_016823864.1:39656-41298 GCF_001698545.2 Rhinopithecus bieti | reverse complement strand
AAAAAAAAAAAAAAAAAAAACTCCAAGGTCTCCAACGACCATCATTATAATCACGCTTTGCTTTGTATTTCTTATTATTAACATTTTTTCTCTGATATGTTAGTATTCACATTTTAAACACAAACAACTTGTACTGAAGTCTACTACATAACACTGCAAAATTGAAACTTTGAATAATCAGAAAATGATTTGTCATAAAAGCATGGGTATTTCTCAAGTTTAAGCTTTATCACACTTTCTTTTCAAAATTTTAAAAACATTTCTGACACAAATTCATTTATCAAATGTAATATTTAATAATTTGGGTTCAATTCCAATATGATTTATATTCAAGTTTATTGTTTTATTACTCCTAACTAAATTTGGCTTTCCAAATGAAGGAAAAACTGAAGCATGTTTTCAAAGGTTCAAGGGACTTAAGCTTACAAGCATCAAATGCTCTGTAGCAAAATAAATAAAACCTCATCTTTTTATCAATAATATTTTCAATAGCTTTATGTCTGAGCACTTAAGCATCAAGGGCAAGACTCTGGATGATGCGTAGTGCATATTTAAGTTGATAAAGTAGAAAATGATCATCAGAGTTCAATAAGTGAGGGATACAGCAACATAATACTTAAAACCATTCAGGGTATGTTTGACAAAAAAGAAGGTTGCATAGGATCTGCATTGCATTGCACTACTAATGTATTCTCTCTCTCTCTCTCTCACTTTAGTCTTTATTCTCAACTTTACAATCAACACACACACAGAATAAGAACAATTAATTCGTTTTCCTGAAAGGCAGCGTTTTCTCTTTTTTCACATGTGTTCCACATTGCTGTTGAAGAGCATCCTCTTTCATTAGAAGATTACCTGTGTGAATTTGAATAGATGGACACTAGAAAGGACCAGCTCAGCACACTCACCTAACTTTCCCTTTGCTTTTCATCCAATTGAAATGACTTTGAAGAGTGAAAATAAAGTGCTAATTAAGCAGATAGTTTTACATGGAAAAAGGTTTGTCAACTGTTTGAAAATGACATTCCATGGACTATAACTTTTAAAATGTAAAATTCATAACATAAATGCTGTACAACAAAATAGAATAGAAATGATGGAGTTGGCCACAGAAAGCAAAGCTGTTTCATAGCAATATAGAAAAATAGATATCTACTGTCAGAGGAAGGTAACGAAGTATTTGAGAGATGTTTTCTAAGAATCTAAAATTATTTTAGTTTTAGTTTCTATAAAAAATGTTTTAAGTAATTATAATTCCAAAAAATTTAAATGCATGCTTTGTCAGATTAGTTTTTCTGAAGAATTTAAACAGAATAGAGTAAAACAATACATATCAGAAAATCGGCCAGGCGTGGTGGCTCCTGTAATCCCAGCACTTCGGGAGGCCAAAGTGGTTGGATCACCTGAGGTCAGGAGTTGGAGACCAGCCTGGCTAACATGGTGAAACCCTGTCTCTACTAAAAATACAAAAAAAAAAAAAATTTAGCTGGGCGTGGTGGCTCACACCTGTAATCACAGCTACCAGGGAGGCTGATGCAAGAGAATCACTTGAACCCAGGAGGCCAAGGTTGCAGTGAGCCAAGATCGTGCCATTGCACTCCAGCCTAGGTGACAGAGCAACACTCCATCTGAAATTTAAAAA
>NW_016823864.1:0-37751 GCF_001698545.2 Rhinopithecus bieti | reverse complement strand
ATTTTTTTTTTTCTAATGATATTTTTTTTTTTTTTTTTTTTTGGCCTATCAAAATTCTTCTTGTATTGCATTGGAAACCCTAAGAAGCCAACCTAAAAAATATTCCCTTCAAATCCTTTTGGCAGTATTTTAGATTTAGAAGGTCAAAAACTTAATGATTGAGCAAAACCAAAATATTTTCTTTGCTTTTTGTCAGTAATCTAGCCATTTAAAAAAACATGGCTATTATGCCAAGCCATTCAAAGATGTGAATTTGATTTTCATAACATCTTTTATTTGTTTACAATTATAAATTACAAACATGTTTTATGGTTTTTCTTATTTTTAAAAAAAAGTTATTTTTAGTCAACTTATTCCTTTTATTTACCATCAGTTTGCTCTGACAGAATAAATTACAAACTATTGCTTTGCTTAATCCTTTTAACCACCATGTCAGGCAAACAGGTTGGAGGGTATTAGCTCCCATTTTTAGACAAGAGTGGAAACACTGTACCCATATTTAGTGTAAGACAGCTGGGATATAAGCCTTGGGCTTCCATAGTCACAACTGCTTTTTCCATAAGTTTGTAATACATCATTTTAAAGTTATCTGATTTCACAATGTTTTACAGTATAAGAGTAACATCTATAGCATCTCTTCTTGGCAGGTTACCTCTGGAGAGAATCAATCTAATTACCTCATAAGTGGGCATATTTTAAGGCAGTTATACCTCTAACTTGATTTCCCAGCTATGCTTGAGGGTCCCAGGAGTCAAAATTGCAGCCAAACTGATCTGAAAGGAACAGGGAATAGAATGGTCAAGCATGTTTCCAAGTTTAACCTAGGCCTGGCACATCCTCACCAACTGCTCAGATGGCAAGTGGGGGGGTAACTAAGTGAAGACAGTAGCAGGAACTTCAGACCCACTTGGGGTGGACACTGATGAAAAACACAAGCACTATCAGACCCACTGTTTTCAGGGTTAAAATCCCCAGATGCCCAGTTGCTGGTCTGCTAGCTACTGTCATTACCAGCAGGACAAGGGGTAATACTTCTGGAAACTAGAATATGCAAGGAACAAATTAAGTTGCCTTCCTGTCTGGGGCCTAGAAAGCCAATAAGTGCTAATTTCATTTATGCCAAATGAAGAAAACTGTTAATTTCTTCCTGATTTGTGTTTTAAGGGAGACTGCTGATCATCAGAAAATGAGGTAATTCTATCCTGAAGCCCAGGGGAGAAATGGTGGGCATTTCTGAGTTATAGATGGTGCAGGGGCAACACTGTCTGCCAACATGAAAGGAAAAGCTATCTTGGTAAACTTTGGTCTTCCACAGGACATGGAACAAGAGTAGCAAGATCAGAGTCTGCATGACATATATGGATTAAGAGCAGGACTTCCTCACATAAGGTACACAAGGGCCAGGTGCGGTTGCTCACGCCTGTAATCCCAGCACTTTGGGAGGCAGAGGTGGGTGGATCACTTGGGGTCAGGAGTTCGAGACTAGCCTGGCCAACATGGTGAAAACCCTGTCTCCATCTCTACTAAAATACAAAATTATCCAGTCATGATGGCACATGCCTGTAATCCCAGATACTTGGGAGGCTGAGGCAGGAGAATCACTTGAACCAAGAAGGTGGAGGCTGCAGTGAGCTGAGATCAGAGCTGCAACAGAGTGAGATTCCATCTCAAGACAAAGACAAAACAAAACCAAAAAAAAAAACAAAACCCGTAAAGAGCACAGGTAATTGAGAAAGGTCTAAACACCACAGAACTGCAAGCAACATTTTGAGTTTATACATGTTTTCTGGTGAAGGAGTCCCCATTCTCAAATGTTGAGCTTTTAGGAAAAGTACTAAACCAGTTTCAGGTTAGAATACAAAAGTCACCAGATACACTTAGAGCCAGTCAAGTCTGAGAGCCCTCAAAGCCATCACTGAAAAGTTAGAACATAGACTTACAGCAGAGACAAATGAATATTTACTTTTGTGCCTTTCTTCTTCTGTGTATGTCATGTCTTTTCAAAACAAGTCCCCAGGAATCTCCAGATTCAATTACGTCCCTGTGCTTGGTTGACTGCTGCAGGAGTCTTAGGGAGCTTGTACAAATGCTAGAGTTACTCACTTACCAACATTAAACCCTAGAATAGAAGATGGAACAAAGCAAGATTCCTTCCTCCATAGAATATGCTGCTTTCAGATAAGGTGGCAGCCAATGTGGAAAACTCTGGAATTTTCCTTGAAACTGGACTGTGATGAGAGTTACTTGCCATGAATATAAGCTACTGTCTTTTCTTTGACCCTTCCTTTCCAGTTTTGAAGGTAAACCGGGAAATAATCTTCTCTGAATATACTTGATACAAATTCTCCAAAAGGCAAAACATGTTTCCATTTCATTGATAAAATTCACTGCAGTTTTGGCAACTGGGTCTAGTTCAGCTGACAGGTAAGCTGCTTGATGTGTTCATCTCAATACCCAGGTGTGCCCATTTCCTTGAGGAAGCCTGTTCTATTTTGGTAGCATGACAGGCCACTGAGAGGTGGAAAGGGCACAAGAACCATGAGATCTCCTGGAAATGCTTCTCTGGAAAGGCAATTTCATTACTAGTCTTCCAAGCAAATGACACCAAACTTCCCCAGATGCTCCTCAAATCACTGTGTTGTCTGTCAGAAGGATGGTCTTATTCTTGACCTTGGCTTGTCCACGCTTCAAAATGAGATCCTGGACAGACTTCAGATTTGGAAATCCCCAGGTCCCATAAGGTCCCACTATATAAGCTTCCACTATAAGCAGACTTTTAGTTTCTGGGTGGGGTGACTTTTACAAACACACCTCTAAAATTTTCTTTAGGCGAAGACTTGCAATGGTTCTCTGCACCAGTAAACTCACGCCATCAATCCTTTTGATGCATATAACAAAGGCCAAGGAATGTTTATCTGGTAATTCCAAGGCATGAGGTTTCACTTCTAGTCATCTGAGACACACCTGCTTTGATAAAAAATATCCCTAAATAAGAAACGATTGTTTCAAACCAATAGATGAATACATTAATATATCTAAATTAATTTTCTTAAATGTGGTATAGATACACAATGGAATACTATTTAGTCTTAAAAGGGGTAAATCTTATTATTTAAAACAATATAGATAAATTTGGAGGACACTATGCTAGACGGAATACACCTGACAAAGAAAGACAAATACTGCATGATCTCATTTATATGTAGAATCTAACAAAGTTTAACTCAAAAAAGTAGAAAGTGGAATAATGGTTATTAGAGGCTGGGAGTGGTGGGAAGAAAATAAGAAGTTGTTGACTAAAGGGTACAAGGTTTCAAATGGGGAAAATAAGTTTTGAGATTACACAGCAGCATGACTCTAGTAAACTGTACTGTATTATATATTTCAAAATAACCGGGAGTAAATTTCAAATGTCTCACCACAAAAAATGATTGCTAAGTGAGCTGACAAATGTTCTTTAATATGGCTTATTTCATATTATATACCTATATTAAAACATCCCATTGTATCCCATAAATGTATACATCTTTAATTTGTCAATCTAAAATACTAGTAATTTAAAAAAAAGAGAGAAAACTTTAAGAAATTAGACTAGAGAAAAAATGTTTTTTCCTCTTAAAATTCCAGGAAACATACACATATACATTTTATTTCAACTGGCTTGCTCATTTCGTGATGTAGGTAAGTAAACTTTTAATATCATGAATAGTCTGAACCCAACACTCAGGAATCAAATGTTGATTTTTTATGTTCAAAACAATATAATACTTTAAAAGACTCTAAAGCAACTCTTTAAAATTCTCTAAATGTCTAAATAAATAATTTCCTTCACTTGTTAGAGAAGAAAAGTTATTTGAATTTATATTTTAAACTACATTTAAATTTAACAAATGAACATAAGGAATTTATTAAATATATGAAAAAAGAGTTTGCCTCCTTCTCTAATTTTAAAATTGACAAACACCCAGCATTTAAATGCTTATTTATCTAGTGTTACTGGAGTGTGAATAGTACTCAATAAGAAATCTTTTCATATTTATATCCATGTCGTATATGAATATATGGGAATTTGCCAACTTCTATTTTACCACAGACTGAGTAAGAATGAAAATGGGTTACAAACTACTAATGTGGCCACCTTGTTTTCAGGATTAGCATTTATCATGATCTAACAGAATCAACAAATAAGAGCTTATAAATTGTCCGTACACTTGCTATGTGCTGTGTCCTCTTCTGGCACCTTTATTTGCATTAATTGCTTCCATTTTACCAAAACCCTAGGATTTTGGCAGTATTATCCTCAGTGTACAGCTGAGGAGTCAAGCACAGAGAGGACATAAAACTATTCAGGTCATACAGCCCATAATTGGCTGACCTGGGATGCAATCAGGAACTACCTGATACTGAGTTTCAATCTTAACCACCATGCCAAACACACTCTAATCCAATGCTTGTTTTCATTCCTGACTTCGCATTTCAGCTTTAAATTTTCTAATTTAGTAGAAATAAAGATAAATTTTAATATCATTTTTTAACCCTTAGCTAGTATGTAGAACTTGATTTTCAGTTTAAAGTAGTTATTATTAAGTCTAAAACAAATACTTTGGTAGATTAATTCTAACAATGACATCCCTCTTCTGACTTAAAAGGCAATAATTTTATTTTAAAATATATTGAATTTTTATGAATAAATAGTTTCTGAAAGTTTTCAAAACCACTAATATACAAAAATATCCTTTGTTGAATAATTAATTAAGTTTTTCTCAGTGCACTAAAATAAAAACAGATTTGGAATTACTAGTCAGTCACAATGTGGGGTTTCAAATGTTATTTTACCTAACACTGAAGTTTTTTTTTAAAAACTCACTTTAAAAATTATTTTCATTGCCTTTTTCATATCTATTAAAAAATCAAAATTTTCTGCTTACTTGAAATCTATAATGTTCTATTCAGACTATAATCATAGTGCCCCCTAATCTTAAAAGATCTCTATACTTAGGCATATTGGAAAGCCTCATTCTCTATTTATACTTTAGAAAATAAACACTACTGCTTTCAGATAAACCCAGGTGGAGCCGGCCAACTGCTAACTCAATAATCATAAGCTTATTTAAAATATTAATACTTCATCCAGGCCGGGGCCACCTCGGTGGCTCAAGCCTGCTAATCCTAGCACTTTGGGGAGGCCGAGACGGGGGTGGATCACAGGTCAGGAGGCTCGCAGACCATCCTGGCTAAACACGGTTGAAAACCCCGTCTCTTACTAAAAAAATTACAAAAAACTAGCTGGGCCGAGGGTGCGGCGGGCTGCCTGTAGTTCCCAGCTACTTCGGGGAGCTGAGCCAGGAGAATGGCGTAAACCCGGTAAGGGCGGAGCTTGCAGTGAGCTGAGATCCGGCCACTGCAACTCCAGCCGGGTGCACAGAGCAAGACTCCATCTCAAATAAATAAATAAATAAACTAATAAATAGAATAAATAAATAAATAAATAAAATACTATCATTCAGATGAAATTTTATGTATCTGCATGTTCAAGTTGTTTAACTTAATAATTCAGAAACTACATTTTATAAACTATAAAACATAAACTAAAAATAAAGAACTATTTTTTCTCAGTTTGTAAATACTATCATTATTTCTAGTTGACTTAACACTAGATTTCAGATGCTGTCACTGTAGAAACTAGAAATATCATGATTGACTCTGCTTTACTTTCTGCCATCCTATTTCACACAAACAGAGCAGCACAAGAAAGGCCAGAAGTGCTACATTTTTGTTGTTGTTGTTGAGATGGAGTCACTCTTGTCACCCAGACTGGAGTGCAATGGTGCAATCTTGGCTCACTGCAACCTCTGCCTCCTGGGCTCAAGCGATTCTCCTGCCTTAAACTTTCGAGTAGGTAGGATTACAGGTGTGCACAACCATGCCAAGTTAACTTTGTATTTTTAGTAGAGATGGGGCTTCACCATGTTGGCCAGTCTGATCTCATTGACCTCAGGTGATCGCCCACCTTAGCCTCCCAAAGTGCTAGGATTACACGCATGAGCCATTGTGCCTGGCCACAAATGCTACATTTCGATTCAAACACATTAGTACCCTTCTAGAGAGAATATATGTGTGAGCATATTAACTTGAAATTCATGGCATCTTTTGTTGAAGTACAGACTTCTATATAGCAAATAAAAACAAATCTAACACTGCAATTGAATCAGAAAAGTATTCTAAACCTTCTTAACCCATTGTTCCCTTTTTTTACCAGAATGATTGCGATGGAATGAGCATTTGCAGCAATGTAGGTCTGATTACACGCATGAGCCATTGTGCCTGGCCACAAATGCTACATTTCGATTCAAACACATTAGTACCCTTCTAGAGAGAATATATGTGTGAGCGTATTAACTTGAAATTCATGGCATCTTTTGTTGAAGTACAGACTTCTATATAGCAAATAAAAACAGAAATCTAACATTGCAATTGAATCAGAAAAGTATTCTAAACCTTCTTAACCCATTGTTCCTTTTTTTACCAGAATGATTGTGATGGAATGAGCATTTGCAGCAATGTAGGTCTTGAATAACCCACACTGTCTGTTTCATCATTATTGAGCTATGGCAGTAAGACCTTTATGCATTTTTTAAAAATATTTCCTTTTCCTAATTCAGCAATTTAGCAGGATTTTCACAGCCTCACATTTTCAAAAATGGTTCATTCTGAAAAAAAAGGGATTAAACATACCATTTTACCCCAAGAGTAGAGTTACAAATTAACTCTAGAGTCTACTGTACAGATAATAAATGATAAAGATGTAGAGTCATTTGTTTTAGCTGCATACTTAGGAATAAAACACTTCTCAGGCTATAGGTCAAGAGTTTTCAGAGATAGCAGCTTATAGAATGCAAAGAGACCTGGTAAACAAACATTCATTCCTATGCCTTAAGGAGTAAATAATTCTTTCACCACTAATTACAACTGTTAACCCAGAATTGGAGAAATCTAACATGTCATTATACCACAAAGGATTTAATTATTTTTAAATTCAGAAGGTACATAGGCAGATTTGTAACACTAGTATATTGCATGATGTTGAGGTTTGGGCACTTAATAATCCCATTTCCCAAGCAGCATACATCAGATCCGATAGTTTCTCAATACTTGTCTCCCTTCCTTTTTTCCTTTTAAAATTCCCAGTGTTTACTGTTTCCATGTGCACCCAATGTTTAGCTCCCACATATAAGTGAGAACATGTGGTATTTGTTTTTCTGATTTGTGTTAATTAGCTTAGAATATGGCCTTCTGCTGTATACATGTTGCTGCACAAAAAAATTATTTATTATTTTCTGTGGCTGTATAGTATTGCATGGTGTATAAGTACCTCATTATTCTTATCCAATCTAAGATTCCTAAGTACCTCGTTTAATTATATGTCTTTGCTTTTGTAAATAGTGCTTCAATAAACAAGTGATTGTTTAGTATCTTCTTGGTAAAATAATTTATTCTTCTTTGGCTATATACCCACTGATGAGGTTGATGGGTCAAAAGATAATTTTATTTTTAGTTATTTGAGAAATCCCCAAACTGCTTTCCACAGGAGCTCAATTAATTTGCATTCTCACCAAGTGCATAAAAATTTCCTTTTCTTTGAAACTACAACATCTGTTTTTTCACTTTTTAATAACAGCAATTCTAACTGGTATAAAATGGTACCACACTGTCATTTTGATGTACGTCACTCTGATGATTATGAATACTGAGCAACTTTTTGCATGTTTATTGCCAGCTCTTAGGTCTTCCTTTGAGAAGTGCCTATTTCATCTGTCTCCTTTTTTGCTTATTAAATTTCTCATAAATTCTGTATATTAATCCTTCTTATATGCAGTTTACAAATATTTAATTCCATAATGCAGGTTGTCTGTTTACTTGGCTAATGGTTTCTTTTGCTGTGTAGAAGCTCTTTAATTAGATGGAATTTTTTATTTTTGTGTTGCACTCACTTTTAAAATGTCAGTCATAAATTTTCTTTAGGAGCCAGTACCTAGAATAATTTCTAGGTGTTCATCTAGGATTTCTATAGCTTGAAGTCTCACAGTTATTAATCTATCTTTAGTCATGTTTTTTATATGTTAAGAGGTAGGGGTCCAGTTTTCTTCTTCCGCACATGACTAACCAATTTTCTTGGTACCATTTATTGAACAGGGAGTTAATTCCCATTCATCTATTTCTGTTGACTTTGTCAAAAATAAGTTGGTTGTAGAAGTGTACCTTTATTTCAGGGCTCTCTCTTCTGTTCCAGGGGTCTATATGTATATTATTGCAACAGAACCATGTTATACTGGTAACTGTAGTTTGTAGTACAGTTTGAACTCAGGTAATGTGGGGGGGCCTCCAGGTTCTTTTTGTGTAAAGTTGCCTTGGCTATTTGGGCATTTTTATTCTTCCATATAAATTTTAGAATAGTATTTTTTTCTATAAAAATGGCATTGATAGCATGATAGAAATAACACTTAATCTGCAGGTTGCTTTAGTCAGCCTAAACATTTGAATTTTATTGACTATTCAATTCAATGAGCATGGTATGCTTTTCCGTTAATATTTGTGTTGTCTCTAATTTCTTTCAGCAGTATTTTGTGGTTCTCCTTGTAGAGATACTTTACTTCCTTGATTTAACATATTCCTAGGTATTATTTTTTGTGTCTATTGTAAACAGAACCATGTTTTCAATTTTGTTCTCAGCTTCAATGTTATTGGTGTGTGAAATGCTACTCATTTGTCTATATTGATTTTATATTCTGAGACTTTGCTGAAGTCATTTTTAGGCTTAGAAGTCTTTTGGTGAAATCTAGGTAGAAAATTATGTCATCAGTGAAGATAATTTGACGTTATTGTTATATAAATGCCTTTTGTTAAACTGCTCTGGCTAGGATTTCCAGAACTATGTTAACAGGAGTGTTTACAGTAGATTTTCTGGTCTTACTTCTATTCATATGAAGAATGCATCCACATTGGCTTGTTCAGTATGATGTTGGTTGAGAATTTGTAATAGATGGCTCTTATTGAGGTATGTTTTGTCATTGCCCCATAAATATTGGATTTTCTTAGTGCTTTTTCTGCATCTATTTAGTTCATAACTTTTGCTATTATTTTACAAGGTAAATTGCACTTATTGACTTGCATATAATGAAACATTCTTGAATACAGAATAAAACTCACATGATTGTGGCAAAATATTTACTCATGAATTCAGCTTGCTGGTATTTCATGGAGAATTTGTTTTAATGTTCACAGGAACATTGGCCTGTGTTTTTCTTTTGTTATTGTTGTTCTTCACTAGATTCTAGTATCAAGATAATACCAATTTCACATAATGAGTTAGGGTGGAATCTCACCTTGATTTTCTTGGAATACATTCAGTATAGCACCAGCTCATCTTCGTATATGTGGTAGAATTTGGCTGTGAATTCTTCTGATCCAGGGATTATATTATTATTATTATTATTATTATTATTATTATTATTATTCTGAGACAGAGTTTCACTCTGGTTGCCCAGGCTGGAGTGCAATGGCATGATCTCAGCTGACCACAACCTCCACCACCCAGGTTGAGCCAATTCTCCTGCCTCAGCCTCCCAAGTAGTTGGGATTACAGGCATGTACCACCACCCCTGCCTATTTTTTGTATTTTTAGTAGAGACAGAGTTTCTCCGTGTTTTTCAGGCTGGTCTTGAACTCCCGACCTCAGGTGATCCACCTGCCATGGCCTCCCAGAGTGTTGGGATTACAGGTATGGGCCACCACACCCAGCCATCCAGGGCCTTTTGTGATTGGTATGTTTTGTATTACTTACTCAATCTCATTATACATTTTATACATTTTTGCTCTGTTCAAGACTTCTGTTTCTTTTGGTTCAATCTTGGGAAGTTGTGAGTATTCAGAAAATTATTTATTTTCTACAAATTTTGTAATTTGCATGCACAGTGATGTTCATAGTAGTCTTTAAAACTTTATTTATGTAGGATTAGTTATGATTTCACAACTCTAAAATTTAAATAGATGTAGAATAAAAGTTTGACATAATTTAACATCCCTTTATGATAAATCTCTGAAAAAATTAGATATAGAAAAAAATCATCTCAAGTCAAAATATCTCATGCATAGCAAAAAAAAAAACACCTAAGAACACACTAAACAGGAAAAGTTGTAAGCTTTCACTCTATGAGCTAGAACAAGGATGTCCACTTTCTTCAGTCCTACTAAACATGGTACAAATGTCCAAGATAGAGAAATTAGAGAATAAAATCAAAGGAATTCAGATTGAATAAAAGAAGTTAAATTATCCTGTTCAAATATGACACAATCTTATGTATAGAAAAGTTGAACACTTTACTAAAAAATATCAGAACTATTAAACAAATTCATTAAATTTGCGGAACACAAAAGCAACATCCTAAAGTCAGTAGGACTTCTATACTCTAACAACTATATCAAAATGAAATTTAAAAACAATCTTATCCACAATAACTGTAGTAACTATACTTTGAAACAAACTCAACCAAAAGGTGAAACACTTTACACTGTACTCTAAAACATTAAATAACACAAAATGGAAAATATTACTCATTCATGAATTGGCATTAATATTGTTAACTACCTCTATTACACATAGTGATCTACAGTTATAATGCAACCTCTATCAAAATACCAGTAACATACTTTAAAAGGTGACAGTTTCTTAGGGAAAAGACAGTATCTTCAATAAATGGTGTTGAGGAAACTTTATATCCACATTCAAAGCAATAAAATGAGATCCTCATCTCAGAATTCAAAATAAATTAGTTACTTAAATGTAAGACTGGAAACTCTAAACTACTATAAACACACAGACTAAAAGGCTCACAGCATTGGTCTGGGCAATGATTTTTTAAATTTAACCTCAAAATCCCAGAGAATAAAAGAAAAAATGGAAGACAGATTATTTCAAATTAAAAACCTGCTGTACAGAATCTAATACAATCAACATTACAAGACAACTAAACAATGGGAGAAAGTATTTGCAAATTATTGAGTGACAAGGGGATAATATATAAAATATGCAAGAAACTCAAATGACTACACAACAAAAAACAAATAACTATGAGCAAAAATCTTAAAATATTTTTCAAGAAAAGACATGGCCAAGAGATATATTAAAAAATGCTCAGTGTCAATTATTGTCAGAGGAAGGCAACAAAAAATACTATGAGCTATCAAATCACTCCTGTTACAAAAATTCTTACCAAATGAAAAAAAAAAGAGCGTTGGTAAAGATGTAAAGAAAATGCCTGCACACTATTGGTTTGAACATAAATGAGGACAGCCATTAAAAAAAAGAGAGATTTCTGAAAAAAATTTAAAATCAATCTACCATATAATACAGTAATTGCACTTTTAGATATTCAAAATAAAATAAGAATGAACAAATACTTGCACTTCTATGTTGTTTGCAGCACCCTTCACAATAGTCCAAATATAGAATTAACTGTTCAACATCTAATACATAAATGAATACAATATGGTATATATACAAAATGGATTATTTATCTTTTAAAAAATTCTATTATTTTAAATGACATGGATTAACCTGGAAGATATTAGTTGAATTAAGCCAGTCATAGAAAGACTAGTATCTCATGATTCCACTTACACATGGATTCTAAAAAACATTGAAGTACAGAGTATAATAGTGACCACCAGGTGCCAAGGTATTTAGAAGAAAAGGGGGGTTGGAAAAATGTCTTTCCAAGAATACATAACTATAGTTGCATAGGAAGAATAAGAGATTTATTGTACAGCATGGTGGCTATAGTGCATAATAATGTATTTGTATTTTTGAAAAATGCTAAGACAATGCCATGTGGTCCCACGGCAAAAATGTTGATTCTGTGAGTTAATGCATTTATTACATACAACTAAGCATTTGACAATGTATATATACTTCAAAATATCGTATTTTAAAGAATACCCTTTTCCCCTATCAAGTTAAAATATTTTTAAAACTTTATAGAAAGTTAACAATAGTTCAAATATGGTCTCTATTTGTCATAAACTTGCCTGAATAGTACTAACAATATATAACTTTGTGCTGTTTTGTCATTTGTCAATTATAACCATAGAAACTCTGATAGCTAACATCATGTTCTGGACACAGCACAGTACCTGGGAGAAGCCAATGTATTTTAGGGCTTTTACTTTAAGTTTGGGACACCTGGAGTTTCTGGTGATGATGGTAATGGAATTAAAGACAGTAAAAGTGCAGGCATTGCTGGTGGTCCTATGACTGGCCACTCTGTGAACACAGTAAACAAGTTTGCAAGCAAAATAACAGAAAATCTTTTAATTCAAAAACTGGCATAATCTTCACGTTTTCCAGAGAAAATGGCCAAGGAGTTGGCTGCAGTTAGGTGACTAAGTATAAAAATTGTATGCTAAACTTCACCCAATAAAAAATTTATACAACTGAGAAATTCCTTCAAATTGTAATATCAATATCAAAAATTATTCAAATTTAAAATCTACAGAGGTAATTTTATTATTTTGCAAATTTTAACATTCACGCTTAAATACAGAATATTCTGCATGGAAACATAAGTTGTGCTATATCACAAAACATTAAAAATTCCTTACCATTAACTGTTAGAAATTTAATTTCAAAGATATATTTTATATTTGGCACACTTTGTATAAGAATCTTTTAAAATTTTCTTTTACAAACAAAGAAAAACAATGTTAAATGATTTAATTCTCTCCCGTGTGGATAATGTATGCCTTTATCTGATGTCAAAGTTATATTGATAAGCAAACTCTCCAGTTAAAACCAACTTTTAGTACATTAAAAATACCAACTTTCAGGCTGTGAGGAGTGGCTCACGCCTGTAATCTCAGCACTTTGGAAGGCCGAGGGGCAGATAACCTGCAGTTGGGAGGTCGAGACCAGCCTGACCAACATGGAAAAACCCTATCTCTACTAAACATACAAAATTAGCCGAGTATGTTGGTACATGCCTGCAATCGCAGCTACCCCGGAGGCTGAGGCAGGAGAATCACTTAAATCCAAGAGGCAGAGGTTGTGGTGACCCGAGATCACCACTGCACACAGCCTGGACAAGAGTGAAACTCTATCTCAAAAAACAAAACAAAACAAAAAACAACTTTCTAATCAAAATCTACAATGTACCATGTGAAATGACATGGTATAAAAATAAAAGTGAGAACACTGTAGCCATAACACAGAAAAAGAAGGTCTGTGATGCATACATAGTTGGAATACACATAAGACAAAAAAACTGAAGATAATCAGAAAATAAAAGCAGAAGTTATCTTCAAATCAATCGTCAGCTGTGCAGCCAGGAAAAAGGTTCTGTTCACATGAAGAATCAATGTTATTTCTTCACCACTGATATTTTCCATCTCTGACTTGAACTTGCAAGCTAACTCCAGCAGAAATTATGGAGCATCTGTTACATAAGCACTGTCATTTTTGTTTGCTACATTAATATATCAAAACATCTTTGCCAGGTGTAGTGGCTCACACCTGTAATCCCAGCACTTTGGGAGGCCGAAACTGTCAGATCACCTGAGGCCACGAGTTCAAGACAAGCCTGGCCAACATGATGAAACTAAAAGCAGAAAAATCAGGCAGGTGTCATGGCAGGCACATGTAATCCCAGCTACTGGGAAGGCTGAGACAGGGGAACTTGAACTCGAGAGGTGGAGGCTGCAGTGAGCCAAGATCATCCCACTGCACTCCAGCCTGGGGGACAGAGTGAGACACCGTCTCACAAAAAGAAAAAAAACAAAACAAACAAACAAACAAAAAAAAAAAAGCAGACAGAAAAAACAATAAAAGACAAACCCAAAATCCTCATGACTCATGAAGCCTCCCAAGTAGTTATCTGAATAAACTGACTTATGTCATAAGCCAATAAATTTACTTATGTCAATTTTAAAATGTAAAAGGAACAAGTAAATAGAAAGCTTACAGAAGGTTCTCCAATTGAACACAATGCTCTAACTAAAAAAGTATAACTATACTAATTATGAAATTACATTTAAAAATTATTTCATTTGCCCTACAAAATTTTATGAAAATTACTAACCAGCTCACAATTATTACATCTTATACTATAAAACAAAAAACAAATTATAAGAAATAGGAAAAGTAGTGTGTACAGTAATGAATTAAACAGATTTGCATTCAGCATTCATGAGGTTTTTAGTTTAGTATATTAGACACCTTATTGTTTTGTTATAATATCGCTTTTTTTCTGAAAATAGGTAAAACTCATACACACTCTCTACAATTCTATTACAATTAAGGCATATCATTAGACTAACGTGTATATTTAACTTTATGTGAATCAGCACTCAAAGTCTGTATGTGTTTGTGGGCAGAGTTCACATGTTCAAATAAAAATATATAACAAATTTTTAAAAATACTTATTCAGGACTTAGAAACGTATGGATATTAAATATATTTTCTATGATTTTATTATGACCACTAAAATAAAAGATACGACATGAAGTAATTTGTGAGATGAATTATATCATTACTAATTTCCCCCCCAAAAAAACGAAGTTTTTTCATTGAAAATAGCATACTTTGAATGCAACTGTAACTCTCCTGTTTTCTTATTTTAAAGTTATTTACAAATAATTTACCTAACATCTTTAGTTTTGGGTAATTTTCTACACTCAACACTCTGATTTAGTGTAATGTCTGGATGGTCAGTGCCTTAGTTGAAATTTCAACTGTGAAATATCTGATGTTGACATACACCTAGTTTTGAAGTAAATGTCTTTTTCATATTTACTGCATCTGTAAAATATATTTTACTATCAACTCTGGTGTTTTCTAGCTGTCATTTTTTAACAATTCTTCATTCAAAATCATTACATTTATTAAGCTTTTCTCCAATATAAATTCCCTTATGTTGAACAACGTTTGAGAAACTGTTTCAGGGTTTTCCTCTAATACAAAATCTGCACAATAATGCCTATGACACAAGTAATCATACTACAACCCCCTATACATTTGTAATGTTTGTCTTCAGAATGCTCTTCTTCACTTTAACGGTTTATATTTTCTGAAGGATATTTTGCCAGTAATTACACTTACAATGCTTTTATTGAGTTCTTGGATGTTAAGATATGAGCAGATATCAATGGCTTTTCCACATTCTTTATAATTCTACAATTTTTTTCTCAAGTATAAATGCTTTCTTGTGCAATAAAATGTGAACACTAAAAGTTTTGTCACATTCTTCACACATGTAGTTTTCTACAGTATGAAGTATCTTACCTACAATCAAGACTGACAACCATTTAAAGTCTTTGACACATTCTTCATATTTCTGGGGTCTGGGAACATTATATTTCCAAAAGTTTGAGGTGGGCCAGGTACAGTGGCTCATGCCTGTAATCCCAGCACTTTGGGAAGTCAAGGCAGGTGGATTATGAGGTCAGGAGATAGAGACTATCCTGGCTAACATGGTGAAACCCCATCTCTAGTAAAAAATGCAAAAAAATAGCTGGGCATGGTGGTGGGCGCCTGTAGTCCCAGCTACTCGTGAGGCTAAGGCAGGAGAATGGCATGAACTCGGGAGGCGGAGCTTGCAGTGAGCTGAGAACATGCTACTGCACTCCAGCCTGGGTGACAGAGTGAGACTCCATCAAAAAAAAAAAAAAAAGTTTGAGGTGTTGTTAAAAGCATTGTCCCATCTTTTGGGTTCATAGAGTTTTTCTCCAATATAAATTATTTTATGTCTGCTATGAACTGAGGACTCGTAAAAGGCTTTGCCACATTCTTCATGCTAGTAGGGTTTCTCTCCAATATGAATTGTGTGTAATAAGTGTTGAGAACTTGTTAAAATCTTCATTACATTTTTCATATTTGTTGGAATTCTCTCCAGTATGAACTACCTTATGTTTAATAAAGATTAATAATACACTAAAGGCTTTGCCACATTACCATTAGTAGAGTTTCCATTCATTATGCATTATCTCATGTTTTGTAAGGTTTAAGGAACAGTTAAAAACTTTTCCACATTCATCATGAGTGTAGGATTTCTCTTCAGTGTGAAGTCGCTTATGGTTAGTAAGAGTTGAGTACTGGTAAAAAGCTTTCCTACATGCTTCAGTATGAGTTATTTTATGTTTACCAAGGGCTGGCTGAGGATTCACAAAAGTCTTTGCCACATTCTTCACATTTGTATCGGGTTTCTCTTTACCATGAATTCTTATGTTAAGTAAAGGCTAAGAATACACCAAAGCCTTTCCCTACTGTTCACATTTGTAGGGTTTCTCTGCAGTATGAATTGCCTTATGTGTAGTAAGGATTGAGGAACAGTTAACGGCTTTGCCACATTCTTCCCATGTGTAGGGTTGCTCTCCAGTATGAATTCTCTTATGTCTAGTAAGGTTTGAGAAATAGTTAATAGATTTTCCACATTCTTCACATTTGTAAGCCTTCTCTACAGTATGAAGGCTCTTATGTATACTAAGGTTTGATGGCTGCTTGAAAGCTTTGCCACATTCTTCACATTTGAAGGGTGTATCTCCACTATGAGTTATGTTTAGTAAGGGTTGATGGGTGGTTAAAAGCTTTGCCATATTCTTCACATTTGAAGGGTTTTTATTCACTATGNTGCCACATTCTTCACATTTGAAGGGTTTCTCTCCAAAATGAATTCCCTTATGGTTATTAAGGTTTGATAACTGCTTAAAAGCTTTTCCACATTTGTAGGGTTTATCTCCACTATGAATTCTCTTATGTTTACTAACGTTTGATGGGTGGTTAAAAGTTTTGCCACATTCTTCACATTTGTAGGGTTTTTCCCCACTATGAATTCCCTCATGTGTAGTAAGGGATGAGGACTTGCAAAAGCCTTTGCCACATTCTTCACACATGTAGGGTTTTCCTCCACTATGAATTCTCTTACATATAGTAAGGGATGAGGAGTCACAAAGGCCTTTGCCACATTCTTCACATTTGAAGGGTTTCTCTCCACTATGAATTCTCTTATGTTTGGTAAGGGTTGATGACTGCTTAAAAGCTTTCCCACATTCTTCACATTTGTAGGGTTTCTCTCCAGTATGAATTCTCTTATGTTTAGTGAGGGTTGATAACTGGTTAAAAGCTTTGCCACATTCTTCACATTTGAAGGGTTTCTCTCCAAAATGAATTCCCTTATGGTTATTAAGGTTTGATAACTGCTTAAAAGCTTTTCCACATTTGTAGGGTTTATCTCCACTATGAATTCTCTTATGTTTACTAACGTTTGATGGGTGGTTAAAAGTTTTGCCACATTCTTCACATTTGTAGGGTTTTTCCCCACTATGAATTCCCTCATGTGTAGTAAGGGATGAGGACTTGCAAAAGCCTTTGCCACATTCTTCACACATGTAGGGTTTTCCTCCACTATGAATTCTCTTACATATAGTAAGGGATGAGGAGTCACAAAGGCCTTTGCCACATTCTTCACATTTGAAGGGTTTCTCTCCACTATGAATTCTCTTATGTTTGGTAAGGGTTGATGACTGCTTAAAAGCTTTCCCACATTCTTCACATTTGTAGGGTTTCTCTCCAGTATGAATTCTCTTATGTTTAGTGAGGGTTGATAACTGGTTAAAAGCTTTGCCACATTCTTCACATTTGAAGGGTTTCTCTCCAAAATGAATTCCCTTATGGTTATTAAGGTTTGATAACTGCTTAAAAGCTTTTCCACATTTGTAGGGTTTATCTCCACTATGAATTCTCTTATGTTTACTAACGTTTGATGGGTGGTTAAAAGTTTTGCCACATTCTTCACATTTGTAGGGTTTTTCCCCACTATGAATTCCCTCATGTGTAGTAAGGGATGAGGACTTGCAAAAGCCTTTGCCACATTCTTCACACATGTAGGGTTTTCCTCCACTATGAATTCTCTTACATATAGTAAGGGATGAGGAGTCACAAAGGCCTTTGCCACATTCTTCACATTTGAAGGGTTTCTCTCCACTATGAATTCTCTTATGTTTGGTAAGGGTTGATGACTGCTTAAAAGCTTTCCCACATTCTTCACATTTGTAGGGTTTCTCTCCAGTATGAATTCTCTTATGTTTAGTGAGGGTTGATAACTGGTTAAAAGCTTTGCCACATTCTTCACATTTGAAGGGTTTCTCTCCAAAATGAATTCCCTTATGGTTATTAAGGTTTGATAACTGCTTAAAAGCTTTTCCACATTTGTAGGGTTTATCTCCACTATGAATTCTCTTATGTTTACTAACGTTTGATGGGTGGTTAAAAGTTTTGCCACATTCTTCACATTTGTAGGGTTTTTCCCCACTATGAATTCCCTCATGTGTAGTAAGGGATGAGGACTTGCAAAAGCCTTTGCCACATTCTTCACACATGTAGGGTTTTCCTCCACTATGAATTCTCTTACATATAGTAAGGGATGAGGAGTCACAAAGGCCTTTGCCACATTCTTCACATTTGAAGGGTTTCTCTCCACTATGAATTCTCTTATGTTTGGTAAGGGTTGATGACTGCTTAAAAGCTTTCCCACATTCTTCACATTTGTAGGGTTTCTCTCCAGTATGAATTCTCTTATGTTTAGTAAGGGTTGATAACTGGTTAAAAGCTTTGCCACATTCTTCACATTTGAAGGGTTTCTCTCCTGTATGAATTCTCTTATGGTTATTAAGGTTTGATAACTGCTTGAAAGCTTTTCCACATTCTTCACATTTGTAGGGTTTATCTTCACTATGAATTCTCTTGTGTTTACTACGGGTTGATGGGTGGTTAAAAGCCTTGCCACATTCTTCACATTTGTAGGGTTTTTCTCCACTATGGATTATCTTATGTTTCCTAAGGATTGATGAGCGATTAAAAGCTTTGCCACACTCTTCACATTTGTAGGGTTTTTCTCCACTATGGATTATCTTATGTTTCCTAAGGGTTGAGGAGTGATTAAAAGCTTTTCCACATTGTTCACATTTGTAGGGTTTCTCTCCAGTATGAATTCTCTTATGGTTATTAAGGTTTGATAATTGCTTAAAAGCTTTTCCACATTCTTCACATTGGCAGGAATTATCTCCACCATGAATTCTCTTATGTTTACTAAGGGTTGATGGGTGCTTAAAAGCCTTGCCACATTCTTCACATTTGTATGGTTTCTCTCCAGTATGAATTATCTTATGTGTAGTAAGGTATGAGGACTGGTTAAAGGCTTTGCCACATTCTTCACATTTGTAGGAATTCACTCTAGTATGAATTATTTTATGTTGAATTAGATGTGAAAGCATGCAAAATGATTTGTCACATTTGCTACATTTAAAAGATTTCTTTTTAGGATGTCTTGTCTTACATCTATTTGAATTTGAAAATTTGTAAATGACATTTACAGATTTATAACATAGAAATGTTTTGCTCTGGGTAGCTGTCAAACATTTGTTAAGTTTCTCATAAACTCTTTTGTGCATTTTACAATCATCCACACTTTTACAGTCTTTTCTTAGTGGTAAATTCTCATCTCTACATTTTCCATATCTTCTCAGTATCACTTTTTGAAATGAACTTCTTATGTTCTGCTCTGGCCAAAGGTCTTGGGCAAAATAAGAACACATAACTGAAAAAAAATAAAAATAACAAATTACTCCACTTGCTACACTAAGATTTGTATACTCTATATATCTAAACTATAAAATTATACAAACTACATAAGCAAGATGGCACAGAAAAGGACCACAGACACTAATTCCTTCATAGACATGTAAATTCAACAAAAACATGCTGAACAAAATACATTTGTGAAAGATTTATAAATAAGTTACTTCTGTGCAGTATCCCAGGTGAGCACAATGCAAAGAGTCACATAGAAGGAAAAGCCCGTAACATTTACCCAACAAACCTCTTCCTGCTCCCCAAACATAATACAGTGCCTTTAGAAGTAAATTGCCAACACCTGTTTTTTTCCAAAAAAACCGACAATAATAGTGACCACATACATTTCTATTTCTGGCTTTTTACACACTGGTTTCTGTCTCCCATGGCATTAAGTACTAAAGGAAGTGGTGGCTAATATGGTTTGGTTCTGCGTCCCCATTTATACCTCATTTTGAATTGCAGCTCCCATAATTCTCTTGAGTTGTGGGAGAAACCTAGTGGGAGGTAATTGAATTATGGAGCCAGGTATTTCCTATGCAGTTCTTGTGACAGTTAACAAGTCTCACAAAATCTGATAGTTTTTATAAAAGAGAGTTCCTCTGCACATGCCCTCTCTCTGTCTGCTACCATGTAAGATGTCACTTTGATTTTCCTTTATTTTCTGCGACGATTGTAAGGTCTCCCCACTTACATGGAACAGTGAGTCCACTAAAGTTTTTTTCTTTTTAAATTACCCAGTCTTCGGTATGTCTTTATTAGCAGCATGAGAACAGACAACTACAGTGGTATTCTTTAGAATGACAGTTTGAGTCTGCTAAGACCAAAGGTAAATGCTACAGCAGTAGACAGACTGCAGTACCACAGAGAGAAAACACATGTATAAAATGACGACTGGCCATTAAGAAGAAACACTAATAAATTTCTTTAACTAAAAAATGAACACAAAATTTCAGACAAGACACATTCTAAGAACATGTTTGAGAGATTCCCAGAATCTCTAGCTAAAAAAATTGGTTTCGGGCTATGCCAGAAAATAAGCTACATCATAAAGACTGTGACAGATAGCTCTTTTTAAATGTCCAAATCTCAATCAAAGAATACAATACATACAAAATATTACAACAACATAGCCCCATATAAAAATTATAAAATGTTCAGAAAGCAACCATAAAAAATGAAGATGCATAAATTAATTTCAAATTAAATAACAGTGAGTGAAATAGGAAAACAGACAACTACAAAAAATGGAATAACAAAAACATTAAAACATCAAAACATTGTAGAGGCAAAAAATACAAAAAGAAATAATAACTAAAAATCCTAGAAGAGGCCAGGTGCAGTGGCTCACGCCTGTAATCTCAGCACTTTGGGAGGCTGAGGCAGGCAAATCATAAGGTCAGGAGTTCGAGACCAGCCTGACCAACATGGTGAAACCCCATCTCAACTAAAACTACAAAAATTGGCTAGACATGGTGGTGTGCACCTGTAATCCCAGCTACACATGAGGCTGAGACAGGAGAATTGCTTGAACCCAGGAAGTGGAGGTTGCAGTGAGCCGAGATCATGCCACTGCACTCCAGCCTGGATGACAGAGCGAGATTCAGTCAAAAAAAAAAAAAAAATCCCGGAAGAAAAGATGATGTAAAATGTAGAAGCTGAACAAACAAACTAGGATATGCATAAAGACATGTATAACCAACATATATATGAACTCAATTTCAAAATCACAGACAAAAAGAAAACCTTGGGGGATACAAGAGGAAAGTGATGTGTCATTTACAAGCATAGTCTCATGAGATAAACAGTGAATTTGCCAACAAAAAATTTGCAGGCCAGAAGGGAACTATGTGCTATAGTCTAAGTCCTGAAAAAAATATCTGTCAAGGGAAAATTATACCAACAACAAAACTGTCCTACCAAATAAAAAGAAAAAAACCTTCGAAAATAACCAAATTCTGAGAAAGTATATTGGCACTGCATGTGACCTACATATCAAAGATGATAAAAAGAGTTCCTTTCACTGAAAATAACATGATGCAAGAAAATAGCACCTAATTATATGAAAACACATCATTCTGGGAAAGATATGCACATACACAAAAATAGAATTCCATAACATTATCATAAAGGTGCAAAAAACATTTTAAATTATTGTTTAAAAATTTAAAGATAAAAGCATAGAAATTTTATAAACATCTGTTAATGAATGTACAACATAAAGATATAATTAGCAACATAAATAACAAGAGAGAGCAAATGTAATGAGGAGGAATATTTCTTTGCAACTGAAGTTAATTTTTTACAAGATTAAAGTATATTGTTGTATCTTTCAGAGGTTTTATGTAAACCCCAAGGTATCACAAAGAAAATATCTGTATAGATGCACAAAAGAAAATAAGAAAGTAAAAGCATATTAATACAGAAATTAAAAAGACACAAAGACCAGAAAGAGAGGAAATGAGGAACAAAGATACAAGAATCAAATAAAAGAATCAAATAGCATTAGTCTTTCTATTTAATTATATATATACACACACACATATATATAACTTTTCAATCAAGAGACATACTTTCAATAGAGATCTATACAACATATTTTAAAAAGGAAGACCCAACTTGCCTTTCTACAAGTCATTTCAGATTTAATGACCAAAAAAAAAAACCTGAGAGCAGCAAAATAGAAGTAGATGTTCCATAAACATATTAACAAAATGGTAGAACAGCTCAAAATAATATACAAGCTACATATCTTAAGTCAAAAACTCTCATATTTTATAAAATTTACTTGAAGTCCAAACTCCAAAGCTACAAAGGAAGATATTAAGTAATAATAGATTCATTCACTGGGAACCTATGACAAATTTTTATGTACATTTGTGTGTGTGTATATCTCACATTAAGGTTCGAAGTATATAAAGCAAATATTGACAAAAACTAAAGAATCACAGAGCATATATTAGTAGGATACTTCAATACCCCATATTCTATAATAAAAATGAAACAAGACACATTAGTAAAGAAACAGAGGACTTGAAGGCAGTATAAAACAATTATTCCTAACAGAGGTATAGAGAACACTCAACAATATCAGGATACATTCATCTCAATATCTCATCCAACATTGTCCTTGATAGACCACTTCTTAGATCAAAAAAGATCTCTAGATCAAAAAAGATCAAAAGATCAAAATTTTTAAAACTGAATTTAAAAAAATTACTACCATCAAAATAGAATGAGTATAAAACCATAAAAAAGCTGAAAATTTCATAAATATATATTAAATTAAACAACAAGCTCTTTAACATGCTGTTGTTGAAAGGCTGAAATAATTAATATTATGAAGATGTCCACACTGCTCAATGTAGTCGACAAATTTAATGCAATGCTTTTGGAATTTCACATGGCATTCTTGAAGTAATGCAAATTTCTGTCACCAAAATCATTCAGTAGGTATAATTTGAAAATATTAGAATTTCACTCAGTTTTCAAAAACCAGAAAACATTCTAACTATAAAGATAAATGTTACTGACATTATGCAAAAAGAAATGAGCCAGCCTCAAAGAGACAGAGACTGTATAAAATACATAACGTAGCCACACTCTCAGAAACAGAAAACAGAATGGTGTTTGAAAAGTGCCAAGAAATGAGAAAAATTCATGTTGTGTAATGTGTATTGAGATTTGGCTTTGCCAGACAAAAACATTCTAGCAATATGTAGCATAATAATGTCAATGTAATTAACATGACCAAAATGAATATTTAATAATACTGCATTATAAATTTTGTTACATGTTTCTGACAAGTAAAAATGAACAATACCTAGAATAGATTCTGGTATCTGATGGTTTTAAAATTATCTTCAAATCTAACATTTTCTCCCGGTTGGGAGCAGCAGCTCACACCTATAATCTCAGCACACTGAGAGGTCGAGGTGGCAGATGACGAGGTCAGGAGATCAAGACCATCTTGCCCAACATGGTGAAACCCCATCTCTACTAAAACACAAAGAATTAGCTGGGTGTGGTGGTGCACACCTGTAGTTCCAGCTACTCTGGAGGCTGAGACAGTGAAATTGCTTGAACCCAGGAGGCAGAGGTTACCATGAACCAAGATTGCACCACTGAACTCCAGCCTGGCAACAGAGCAAGAGTCCATCTCAAAATAAATAAATAAATAAATAAATAAATAATAAAAAATAAAAAAGATTTGCTCCCACACAAAAATAATAGATTCACAGATAGGTGCTGAAATTAGAAAAAGTTTTATGACTACTCACTTAGGGTTAAATAATCATCCACAATAAACCTACACAACAAATACAGTAGTCATAAAGAAGTACAGGGATAATATCTATCTAGGCAAAAAAAGAGATAATTATATTGACAATAGACATATGGCTGATACGTGTTTGATTTTTCCTCCATACTGTCTTAAATTATAAAGAGTTAAATATTGTCATACACAATTATAAACTAATCAAACCACAATTAACTGGCGTGAGGTGTCATACTCTAAAATATACAATACAAAAACTGTCAAACAAAATTATAAATGGAATGTAAAACCGATTGGACATCGTCAAGTAGATCAATATATTCACAAAATGAATCTTAGAAGACTACAGGGAAAAAGTAATATAGAGGTTGCTTGGAGATAAAAATGTCAAACAACTTCCCAAATTTTGATGCAATAAAAAAAATTCTTAGCACTAATTCTTGATTCTAAATTACTTTACTTTAAAAAGAAGATACAAATAAATATTTTCCAAAATAAAAGGTGAGGGTGTTCATCATTACTACCATAGTCCTACAAAACATGCTACATGGTGGACAGGCACAGTAGCTCATGCCTGTAATTCTACAGCTTTAGGTGAACACAGCAGTGAGTTCACTTGAGACCAGGAGTTCAAGATCAGACTTAGCAACACAGTGAAACTGCATATAAAAAAAAGAAATGCTAAAATGAGTCAATTTGCTGAAAAATAAAATGATACTAAACAGTATTATAAAACCACATACAAATTTAAAGCTCTCTACTAAGTGTAAATATAAAGACATACAGAATTCTTTACTATCATAATGATAGTGCATAAAACTCTTAAGGTTGTATAGAATATGATAAACAAAAAATAAATCTGCATAAATGTTACTAGGTACACAATATGAAATAGTTTTAATATCAATAACACTGGGAAATACATACAGAAGTATAGTTTTTATATTCAATTGAAGCTGTTATGAGATTAAAATATATTAAGATGCGTTATATAATCTCCATATTTTAAGATTACAAAATATTCATTAAAATATGCAAAACAAAATTAAAAAATCAAAACCACTGCAAAATAAAATAAAATTAAGGCAGCAAAACAGGAAATGAGAAAACATATCTACAAAAAAATACATAAAACAGTGATAATAAAACTGGTAACAGTGACTCCATTTTTTAAGCAATTATTTAAAGTATAAATTAAACCACTTAATAAAAAGAAATGTAATCTCAGGATTTTGGAAGTAGGACATGGACTGAACATTTGATCCCAGCAGTCCAAGACTAGCCTGAGCAACAAGAAAAAAACCCTGTCTCTACAAAAAATACCAAAAAAAAAAAAAAAAACATGGCTGCCTGTGATGGCATATACTTGTAACCCAGCTACTTCAGAGACTGAAATGAGAGGATCATAAAAGTTTCAGAGATTGAGGCTGCAGTGAGCCATGATCACACTACTGTAAACCAGACTGGTTGACAGAGTGATACCCTATCTCAAAAATAAATGAACAAATAAATTAATTAAATTATAAAAAGAAATAGGAACAAAATGCCTGAGTGTTTTAAAAAATGCATACAATATGGTGCCTACAAGAGACTTATTTTAGCATTGAGTCAAACAGGCTGAAAGTAACAGTGGAAAAAATTTATATTTCATGCTAATAGTAAGTACAATTTGTTTAGGTGGTTATAATTATATTAGACATTATATGCTTTAAGTCAAGTACTAGCACGAGACAAAGACTTATATAATGGCAAAATGGGTCAAGTTACCAGGAATCTATAACTATTACATTTATCTATCTATATGTAACATCAGGGCTTTAAAATATATTAAGCAAATGTTAAGTGAAGAAAAAACTACATAGGAACATAATAATTGTAGACATCAAGATCACATTTTCAATAATTAGAACATTCAGATGAAAATTCAGTAAGAAAACAGAAAACTCAGACAACATTATAGACGGTATTAATTACTTTGCATATAGAGGAATACCTGAAAGTGGATCATTTATAAAGAAAAGAGTTTACTTGGCTGCCAAGTAAGCAGACTGTACAAGAAGTGTGTGCCAGCATCAGCTTCTGGTGAGGATCTCAGGAAGCTTACAATAATGCTGGCAGGCAAAGAATAACTGGATATATCACATGATAAGAGACTGAGCAAGTGTGAGTGAAATAGCCATGTTTTTTTTAAGGAAACAGCTCTCACTTGAATCAATGAAGTGTGAACTTATTGATTACCAAAAGGATGGTGCCAAGCCATTCATGAGGAATTTACCCCTATGACCATGATCCAAATACCTCTCACCAGGTTCCACATCCAACACTGAGGATTATAATGCAGCATGAAGTCTGGAGAACATGGACATTCATACCCTATCATAGACCAAGTAGGCTTAACAGACATGTACAAAACTTTCCAGTCAAAAGCAAGAGAATACACAATATTCTTATTTGCACCTGGTATATTCTGTTAGGACACATAACGTTATTACATTTAAGAATGCTGGTTAAGTGCAGTGGCTCATGCCTATAATCCAACACTTTGGGAGACCAACGTGAAAGGCTCACTTGGGGCCAGAAGTTTGAGACCGGCCTGGGTAAACTAGTGAGACCTTGTCACTACACATAATCAAAAAATTAGCTAGGCATGGTAGTGCATGTCTGTAGTCCCAGCTACTTGGGAGACTGAGGTGGGAAGGATCACTTGAGCCCAGGAGGTTGAGGCTGCAGTGAGTCAAAATCATGCCATTGCACTCTGACCTGGGCAACAGAGTAAGATGTGTCTCAAAACAACAACAACAACAAATAAACTTAAGAAGACTGTATTAGTCTGTTTTTACACTGCTGATAAAGACCTACCACGAACAGGGAAGGAAAAAAAAGGTTTAATTGGACTTACAGTTCCACATGGCTGGAAAAGCCTCAGAATCATGGCAGGAGATGAAAGGTACTTCTTACGTGGTGGCGGCAAGAGAAAATGAGGAAGATGCAAAAGCGGAAACTCTTGATAAAACCATCAGATCTTGTGAGACTTAATCACTACCACGAGAACAGTACAAGGGAAACTGCCCCCATGATTAAAATTATCTCCCACCAGATACTACCCACAACATGTGGAAATTATGGGAGTACAATTCAAGATGAGATTTGGATGGGGACAGAGAGTCAAACCATATCAAAGACCAAAATAATACACATGTGTTTTCTGACTAAAACTGAATGAAACTAGAAATAGCAAAAGTAAAACTGGCAAATCAAAAAACATATGAAATTAAAACACACTCTTCAACATATTCTTGCTCAATAGTCAAAAACTTAAATATGTTAAAGATGTTAATGCAACCTACAGTGATATACAAATTCAGTATAATCCCTATAAATATCCCAATAGCAGCTTTTTACAAGACTTTTGGTTGAAATTTTAAAATTTGATTATGAACTATAGCCAAATAAATACCCATGAAAAAGAATAAAGAGACATTATACTTTCTGAGTTCAAAACATATTAAAAGCTACAATAACAAAAACAATGTGGTACTGACACAAAGACAGATAAACAGATGAAAGAACAGAATAGAGAGCCCAGAAATAAACCCTTCTGTATATGATCAAATAATCTTCCACCGTGTTGCCATGATACACCATAAAGATAAATAATATTTTATCAAGTTTGATTAATAATTTGATTTTATAGTCAAAATATAATGTTGAAAACAGGAAATCTACACTAATAAAGTTGGATCATTTTCTTGAGCCATATAAAAACAATAGTTTAAATAAAATACTTACACATAATAAAATAATAAATCTCTTAGAAACAAAATAAGGGAAAGACATGACATTGCTCTTGGCACCATTTTCTTAGATACGACATTAAATGCTTGGGCAACAAAGAACAGAAACATTTAACTACACTATACTTCAATATTTCTGTACATCAAAGAAAACATTCAATAGAGTGACGCGATGCCTTTTAGGAAAAGGGTGAAAATATTAACAAATCACATGTGATAGGAATTAATATTCAGAATATACAAACAACTCTTAACATTTAAAAATAGAGTTGAATAATTAGATTTAGAAATAGACACATAACTGAACTAAACTTTAGAAAGAAGCATTTGAAAGGACATACAAAAGTACTGATTTGTAGAGAAATGCATAAAAATTATAATGAAAACCAAAATCACCTCACACCAATTAGAATGGCCCTTACAAATCTTTTAAAAGAAGTAAATCTATTGATGATGCAATGTAAACGAAACCCATTTTGATTGTTGGTGGAAAACAAAAATACAGCCATCACTGTAAAATGTTATGTTTCTCAAATAATTAAACATGGAAGTATCATCAAATACAGCAATCTCAATTATGAATCTATATCCAAAGTATGCAACTCAGGACCCGGAAAATATATTTGAACATCTATGTTTATTGTACTAGTATTCACAAAGCCAAAAGGCTGACGCAACTCCAAAGTTCTTTCACTTACAAACAAAAAAGTAACACACACATACAGTGGAATATTATTTAGCCTAAAAAAAAATCTTGTCACATTTTAAGATAAACCTTGAGAATATTATATTACCTAAAATAAGCCAGTAACAAAACAATGAATACTATATGATACCCCTTATATGAAATATGTTAAGCAGTCACATTCATAAAAACAAAGTGGAAGAATGTTTCTCGGGGCTGAAGAAAGGGTAAAGTGGGCAATTGTTACTTAGTGGGTACTGAGTTTTAGTTTTACAAATGTAAAATTTCTTTTTTGCATAACAATGTGAATATACTTAACATGCCTGAAGTGTACAGCTTTTTTTCTTAAGACAGGATAAGGCTGGGCACGGTGGCTCATGCCTGGAATACCAGCACTTTGGGAGGCTGAGGTGGGTGGATCACCTGAGGTCTGGCGTTCAAGACCAGCATGGCAACATGGTGAAACCCGGTCACTACTAAAAATACAAAATTAGCCAGGCATGGTGCCACATGCCTGTAATCCCAGCTACTTGGGAGGCTGAGGCAGGAGAATCACTTGATCCCAGGAGGCGGAGGTTGTGGTGACCCGAGATCACGCCATTGCACTCCAGCCTAGGCAACAAGAGTGAAACTGTGGCTCAAAAAAAAAAAAAGAAAAAAAAACCACATAGGGTATTACTCTGGCATCCAAGATGTAGTGTAGTGGCACAAATATGGCTCACTATAGCCAAAACTCCCAGGTTCTGGTAATCCAGCCCCATCAATCTCCCAAGTTGCTGGGACCACAGGGGCACACCATCATGCGTGGTTATTTTTAAAATTTTTTTGTAGAGAGAGGGTCTTTATATGTTCACCAGGCTGGTCTCAATCTTTTGGGCTCAAGCACTTAGACCAAATACTTTGAAAGTATTAAAGCTATGATGCCTTTTAGTTCATGGCTATCACTGTAGTGGAATGGTTAGCATAGGGAAGTGTAGTTTTATAAAGCTCATAGTAGGCCATTGCCTCTGGAAGGAAAACATAAACCTAAGGTCAGAGACGTCTGACACTCTAAGACTGGATCCCAAAGGGGACATCACAGGGGTTCCTCCGGACCTCAACCTCTCTGAAAGGAACACCCCTGGCAGAAATTCTGAGGTCTAGTATTAAACCCTCCCTAGAATTTTGTCTCACATTTGCCATACCGTTTGGCCCCCAACATTGTATGGAATCTGGAGTTTACCACTGAATGGGAAAGTGGAAGGGCAATGCATATATACAGGCTTTTGTGATGTGGTTCTAAGCAGATGGCCTGGTTAACATGTGATGCTCTCCTTTGGTGCTGTTTAGTCCCAGTGTTCTTTGGAGTCTGCAGAGGTTGGGCCTTTAAAAATTAAACTGCCATGGAAACTGCTTTACCCAAAATTTTGGTTCACAGCCTTTATTGGATTATCTACTGGGGCAAACAAAATAAAACCAGTGAGCTTGTATTGCTATGTCATGGCTAGGGTTCCAAGCTATTAGATCTTCATTTGTGTGTATATATGTCTAGATGTGTTTCTTTACTGATACATGCTGTGTCTACCAAATTAGCTTGCAAGTAAGAGCACTCAAGTAATAAGTGTAAGCAATTTTCAAATACATGTGACTAGAGTATAACTTAAGCTGGCTTTAAAATTATTGGTAAAAATAGAAATGTCTTCAAAATGTAGATACATATTCTAAATTATGCAAGCCAGAAACTAGGTTGGCTAAACGCTTTAAGGTCATGGACTGCTTCTTTGGATTTTTAAAGTTGTTCGACTTTCATGCTTTACAGGTTTTTAAGGGCTGGGGATATATGCCATGCCCCTAGCTATGCTGGAAACAGACCTGATATGCACCTAAGTACGTAACTAAAATAACTTACCAAATATTTCACCAAAATTAATCATTGCTAACAGTTGCCATTATAACATGTAATTGAGAATACTGAAAACAGATTTACATGCAAGGTGCATAAGAGAAGTGAAATATGTCTTTAGTGAAATAATATAAGGCGTGAAAATGCAAATTTTTGCCTAGTTTAGAGGGTTAAAGGATTGTTTTAAATAAGATACAACTAAAGGTTCAAACAAGTTATGGAGAGTTTTTAAAAATTGTAAAGAGAATCTGTATGTGAACATATTGACTAAATTCAAAAGGGTATTATTTGGTTTTTCCATAAATTGAACATTGGAATAAAAGCACAAGGGTGTCTTCAGGCACTGACCCACCCTTTAACACAAATTTGTAAAGGGTTATAAAAGATTTTTAAGAATTGTACCTCATAGTCAAACTTGTTAAGATTGGATAAAATTATCTATAAGGTTTAATTTAAAAAGCTGAGGTTGACAACAATAGACTAATGCAAGCGTGAAATTTGGCTTTCTCTCTCTTGAAAAGATTTTCTTTGACTTTTGAATAAACTCTCTAAAACAGAAGGGAAAGACAAGAAACGGACTGTTTGAAAACTAGATGTTCCCTCTCGACGAGTGAAGGTTTTTACTTTACAAAAAACAAACAAACAAAATACAACACTTTGAGTCATTTAAACAGATGACTTATGGTAACCTGAACTTCTATTAAGTGTTTTGAGCCCTTACAGCTTCAAAGTTGTCTTTTCTAACCCCTAGCTTTTTGATGCTACAGAGGGCCCCTGGGACATCCAAGAGAGAGGTAACTACAGGATTATTTGACATGTTTACTTACATAGGATTGATCAGGTGGTGTTTGATTTTCAGGTTATATTTTAGTGAAAAATGTTAATGTGTGTTCCAAAAATTGTATGGGATTCCTAGAGTTCTGACGTCTGAGTTTGTGTTATCAATCATAATTAAAGTTATGTGTTAGGTTATCATAAATCACAAAGGTGACTATATTTCTTTTGTCAATCATGTCTTTCACTGTGACTATCCTAGGACATTCTAACATTCATAGATATTTGCTGTTTTGATCCGCTCAAAGAATGGATTATAACCCTTGGGTGCAGGTTTCTGCTAACTTTGGAGATTGCGAACAGGAGTTGACTGGGTGAACTGAATAGAAGACTAATCTTTCTTGACTTTTTGCTTGGAACATTGCTGATCCTTATGTTTTGTTTTTCAAAATCAAGGAAGCTTTTGAGTTATTTGTACCTTTTGACAATTGTGGAAGTGAACCAACCAATGATCTCTGACTATAGCTCAGAAAAAAACAAGAGATGGGCTATCAAACTTCAAATGGTATACAAATAGAGCCTCAGTAGATAAATCTCTTTTACTGGAAACCCTTGGATAGGCCTCTGAGAGAGAACTATTGTTTTCCCAAAACAACATCCCATGTCAGTATGAAGCAGTTAATGGTCATCATCCCTAACGCCCCTATTCTAATGGCAGTTAGATGTACCTCTTCAGAGGGGGGATTGATGGAAGTAGCTGCTGCCATTATGCTGGCTTCAGCAGAGAGGCGCAGCTGAGGTTGCACACTCCATGGAGCGGGTGAGATGTCACCTCTTCTGAGTTAGGACAGGAACTCCCTGGGTGCTGCTGAAGACTCAGGCTTTCTGCTCTACAAAGCAGGCAGGAGCCCTGCCCTTCTGGGTGGGGCTGCAGCCACCCAAACTATGGCTGTGGATCTGATCCTCCTTGTGCTCGTGGTGGTGCTGGTGGGGGCGGGGGAACAGGGTCAGGCAGGAAAAGCCAAGATCTGCCCTCCTGGGTGCAGCTGCAGCTGCCTGACCCATGGCTGCAGACCTGGGCCTCCTGCTCCACAAGGACAAGCAACAGCTCTGCCCTTTTCAAGTTGGTGGGGTCGGAGCTCCCTGGGAACAGCTGCAGCCGCCCTCCCAGGTAGAAGACTGGGCATCACTGCTGCCTACATCACTGGGGTCCTGGGAAGACCCTCCCCCATTTCTGCTGGCTTGGAGGTGTCTGCTCCTGCTGCCTCTCTTCTCTCCCAGCACCCATGCACTGGGAGCTCAGAGCAGGGTTGGAGCCAAGCCCTGGAGCCATATAATAATGGCAGTGGGAGGAAGACAGATTCCTTGGCAGAAGAGGAGTCCCTTGTAGAGCCCAACCTTCAGGGGCCCGCAGACCAGAGTGAGGACTTCTGGTGCCTCCTCCAGGCCTGACCAGGGCCACCCAAGGACAAACTGGAATGTACTTTCTCCTCTCTGAGGTCCAGAAAAGCCCCGGGCTCAGCCAGAGAGGGCAGAGGACACAGAAACAACGGGATGACCAGCCGCAGAGAGGAGCTACCTTCTTTGCCTGGCAGTTTCAGAGACCTGCAGAGACCTCAGAATGACCTGCCTGCAGAGAGAAGCCACCCTCTCCAGGGCCTCCTCTCTGCTGAGAGCTGAACACTCGATGGGATGACCTGCTTACAGAAAGGAGCTACCAACTGTGCGTCTCCTCTGAGCTGTTCTAACACTAAATAAAGATCCTCTTTGTTTTCTTCACCCTTCACTTGTCTGCATACCTTATGCTTTCTGGACGCAGGACAAGAACTCAGGCAAAGGTGCCACTGGCCACAAAGGTTTCCAGGAAGAAAACTGACACCTCAAAGATTCTGTAATACTAATTATCTCATTTATTTCAGGCACAACATGTAAATTCTAACATATTGTCTAAAATGTCTAAATCTAATATTGCAGAGAAATTTGAAATAGGAAACAGAAAGTAGAAATGTATAGAGATAGTGACATCAGTAAGATGGAAAAAGGTGCTCTATCTTCTTATTCCCCCACAGCAAGAAAATTTGTCAGCCACCCCTGACAAAAATGTCTATACAATAGAGCCAGACATCATGGCTCACATCTGTAATGACAGCTACATGGTATATTGAGGTTGGAGAATTGTTGCAGAAAAGGATTTGAAGACCAGTCTGGGTTATGTGGCAAGACCCCATCTCAAAAACAAGTGCCTTTAATAGAGCTTTAAGATTCAGGAAGGAAGTTCTGAAACTCTCCTAAAGCCCAAGATTGAGGAGTGTTCTTTTCAGAAGGCAGGCCCTCATTAAAGTGGCAAACTACAGGACCTCTGTTCCTGGCTAATGACCAGGAAATAGTTCACCCAACTTGGTCTCACTGAGAATTGTGAACTTACTCTGTAACCATCCCAAACTCCTCCCAGCCACAGTCTGGGAGAGGTTCTGCCCTTCCAGAGGCCTAGAGGAAGACACAAATTAATAGCCATGCAGGCAGGACTGCAGACCTTGGCCTTTACTACGGTCTGTGAAGCAGTTCCATGACTCAGTTTCAGCTTCCTGGACCACAGTTCATGGCCAGTTAAGCCTACATAGAAACCCACACAGTGACCTAGGAAAATCCTCTTTGGTATTCAGTGAAAGCCATACTCATCCACATCCTGATACAAGGCCCACCATATGCAGACCCAACTGCAGAAACCCCACTTAGTATCTGTTCTAAAGATCAAAGTCCTGAAGGATATTAAGTCTATCTAAAAGTAAAATGGAAATTATAACTACCCAAGCTCCTTGTAACAATCCAACTAAAGGTGGACCCTAGTGTAGACTCGTAAGTCTTGTGACAAACCAAACTATAATCCTTCTCCACTACAAACCCAGAGAGCATCCCATCACCCTGGGGTCCCAAAAAAAAAACAATCTTTACCTTCTGAAACCAGTTTATAAAAACTTGCAGAGGTGTTTGCTCCTTCAAATTCACAGACACTCATGCAAAACTATATTGTGCCCATTGTCAATGCTTCTATTTTAACATAGCACTGAAAGTATGTGGCAGAATAAGTAGTCAAAAAGTTTTCAAAAGCCACTGAAGATTGAAGACAAATAAGTAAACAGTTGCTGTTTCTAGATCATATGATCTTATACATAAAAAACTATAAACAGTACATTAAAACTGGTCTAAACTAATAAATATACTCAGTAGACTAGAAAAATAAAATTAAATTACAAGTATAAATTATGGCTCCATACACTTAAAACAAACTCTTTGATATAATAGAAAATAATCTATTTGGAAGAGCATTAAAATAATAAATTTCTGGTAACAAATTAAACCAGATGTAAAAAATCTTCACAAGGAGATATAAGAGTATCAATGAAAGAAATTAAAGACAGCAAATAAATTTGATAATTTTATCTATGGATTCAAACGCCCACTTTACTCTCTTCTCTTCTCTTCTTTTTTTGAGACGGAGTCTCGCTGCTCGCTCGTGTCGCCCAGGCTGGAATGCAATGGCGTGATCTCCGCTCACTGCAAGTTCCTTTTTTGTATTTTTAGTAGAGATGGGGTTTCACTGTGTTAGCCAGAATGGTCTCGATCTCTTGACCTCGTGATCCACCCACGTTAGCCTCCCAAAGTGCTGGGATTACAGGTGTGAGCCACCACGCCCAGCCAAGGATAAATATTTGTAAGGTGCCATATTATCCAAAGTAATCTATAAATTCAATAAACTTATCAAAATTTCACTGATATTTTTCTCACATTAATGAAAAATACAATTCTAAAATGTACATGAAACTACAATAAACTTTGAATAACCAAAGCAACCTTAAGGAAAAAGAACAGAGCATAAGGACATCATACTTTATAATTTCAAACTATACTTCAAGAGTATAGTAATAAAACTGGATGGACTGTGTAGAAAAATGATCAACAAAAAAATAGAACATAAACCACTACTCACCTGTTTCAGATATAATGCTAAAAGAAAATTTAAAATAATAGTTTAACATAGAGGTTTTTCAAAATTATGCAGATATTTGTGTATCCCCCAAAACAACAGAAAAGTGGCCAGATTTTGCAGTCTCTTATACTTCATGAAGAGGACTTTGGCTCTCAATGTAAACTTGAAGGAAGATCACCAAAGAGAAAGTCAAATCTTTAGAAAATTTAAAAACATAGGACAGAAGATGTCCTTGTGTGACAGTAAAATTTAAAAATCCTCAGGCATCCCAGAAACTCTTTCCTTTGGAACACAGCATCCCAAATCACATTTTAAGGACTGACTTTCTCTTTGACTTTTGGACCTCTCTTCTGTTGCATTCATTCTCACATACCTAGGGGTTTGGCTACAGTCTCGTGTCTCTTCATATTCCAAGGCTCTTTTCCTTGCTCCAGATAGGTGATCAGGTCTGGCTTAGAGAAAGCAATACCTGTTTCATTAAAAAGAAATAACATGAATATTGCTCATATTCTTCAATTCTCAAGCTAGTAATCTGCTCAGTAAAGAGGATGCAATAGAATAGTCTAGTAAATTAATAGTAATTTATAAAATAGTAAATAGCAATTTATAACAGAAATTTCTAAATCTTTAGAAAATATTTTAAATTTGTACATTCTTAATTTCACTACCCAGTACTACTGAATCAAAAATTGGTGGTGGAAGGCCGGGCACAGTGGCTCACACCTATAATCCCAGCACTATGGGATGCCAAGGCAGGCAGATCACCTGAGATCAGGAGTTAGAGACCAGCCTGGGAAAAACAGTGAAATCCCATTTCTACTAAAAATACAAAAGAAGTAGCTGGGTGTTGTCGTGTGCGCCTGTAATCCCAGCTACTCGGGAGGCTAAAGCAGGAGAATTGCTTGAACCCAGGAGGTGGAGTCTGGAGTGAGCCAAGCTTGCACCACTGCAATCCAGCATGGGGACAGTGCAAGATTCCATCTCAAAAAAACAAAACACAAAGAAACATAAAAACAGGTGGATTTTAAGGTAGAGGAAACAATATTTTATGACACCAACCTTCAGGCATTACCAATAATCTAGAGTGAAAAACACAGATCAGCTGAGGAATGTAGAAAATTCAAATCAAGATGAAACGTCTTGAAGATATTTCTCTCTACACAGACAAATCCCCAGAATTTATTTCAAAACAGGAATCTGAAATTCATTCATACAAAGCAAAAACTACCAAAAAAAAATCTACACAAAAAATAAATAAATAAAATAAAACCTTTAGAATATATTATGAAATGTGTATTGAAGTTATTCTCACCGAGAAAGACCAGGTTTCTGTAGTTCTCTAACATCACATCTCTATATAAATTCTGTTGTGCAGTGTCCAGGCATTGCCACTCTTTCAGAGAAAATTCTATGGCCACATCCATAAATGTCAGTGGTCCCTGAAAACACACACGAACACATTTACCAAGTGGCCATGGGCAGAATTTTTAATTTGACTCAAGATGAAATGAGAGAGTGAAGAGAATTCCTTGTAACTCATAAGAGTGAATGCAATTCATAAAGTAATTCTCAACACAGAAATATTTTCTAATATATTCTCTAACTCTGTGTAAAGAGAGTGGCATAATCCACAACATCAGTATATATATAATAGTTTTCTGGATTATAACATATAACATTCAGAGCATAAACACAAACATACATTTTTGAGTGCTGTATTTACATCACACAAAATGAGCTGTGTATATTTTTCAGATGGAAAAGACATGTTGAGTTAGAAGGCACCTCTCAAATTTCAATGTATATAATGAACTGGAGATCTTGTCTTGCAGATTTTTTTTTAACTTATATAATCATTTTAATAGATATAGAAAAACATTTGGCAAAATTCGACATTCTTTCATGATAAAAACTCGCAACAAATTACATATTGAAGGAATGCACCTTAACACAATAAAGGCCATAGATGACAAACCACGACTAACATCACACTCAATGGGGAAAACTTGAAAGCTTTTTCTCTATGATCCAGAATAAGCTCAGAATGCCCACTCTCACCACTCCCATCCAACACTGTACTGGAAGCTCTAGCCAGAGCAGTAGCCAAGGGAAATAAACAAAAGGCATCCAAATTGGAAAGAAAGAAGTCAAACTGTCCCTGTTTGCAGGCAACATATCTTATATAGGAAACTCTAAAGGTTCCACCAAAATGCTGCTAGAAATAATAAATTCAGTAAAGTTGCAGGATATAAAATCAACATACAAAAATTAGTAGTGTTTCTATACACTAACAGCAAACTATCTGCAAAAGACATGAAGAAAACAAGCCCATTTACAGTAACTACAAAAACTACTTTGGAATAAATTTCACAAACAAGGTGAAAGATCTCCACACTCAAAACTATAAAACGCTGATGAAGGAAATTGGAGAAGTCACAAATAAATGGAAAGATATCCCATGCTCACGGTCTGTAAAAAATACTATTGTTAACATGTCCATGCTACTCAAATCAATTTATAGATTAAATGCAAAATTTGATAACTATCAAAATGCCAGTTACATTCTTCACAGAAAATAGAAATAAACAATTCTAAAAGTTGTATGAAACCACAAAATACCCTGAATGGCCAAATGATCTTGAGCAAAATGAACAAACCTGGAGGCATCACACC
>NW_016823863.1:12824-13553 GCF_001698545.2 Rhinopithecus bieti | reverse complement strand
TTGGACATAATGGGAGCAAAATAGCCTATCAAAACAATATTGATAGGTTATTTTCATTAAAAGATAATAAAATACAATTCTAAGAAGACTGAAGATTTCTTCAACATTGTAAAATAAAATGTTGAATAAATCTTATTACACAATCATCATTCATACTGAATGCATTTATTATTTTGATATTAAGATTGTCAGACATGAATAGGTGGTAAGTCACTCCATAGAGCTCTCTGCTCATAAAATATAAAAAAGTAAGTAGAATTAAAAAAAACTCTCAATTGGAATGGGCAGACAGCTTACAGACAATTTTGATTCTCAGTAATCTTTATAGCATTTTTTATGCACTGAAGAGTTCATTGGCAGAAGTATTCTGTTACTGCTGAAACAGCTTAGAGTATATAATATGCAATGACTATGTTATGCGGTCTGTCCTAGAGGCATGTAGATGATAATATATTCTTGATTAATGCACCACCCCTTCCTACTCTACCTATCACTATAAAATATTTATAATGTGTCCTGAAGTATATATAAGTTCACTTTATAAAATACAGATTTGCTCATTTGAAAATGGTCTTTAAAGCCTTTGGTTGGATTTTTTTTTTTTTTAATATGTATAACGTCCAAATGCCCATCATTGAAGTGCATGTTTTCCTTCCAAGGTAGAGTATTCTTTGCATTTTAATTTAGTAAATTAAAATCTATCTTAGAATTGTACTTTTATTATCATAT
>NW_016823863.1:0-8262 GCF_001698545.2 Rhinopithecus bieti | reverse complement strand
TTTTTTTTTTTTTTTTTTTTTTTTTTTGAGATGGAATCTCACTGAGTCGCCCAGCCTGGAGTGCAGTGGCGCGATCTCAGCTCACTGCAAGTTCAGCCTCCTGGGTTCACGCTATTCTCCTGCCTCAGCCTACCGAGTAGCTGGGACTACAGGCGCCTGCCACCACACCCAGCTAATTTTTTTGTGTGTCTGTAGTAGAGACGGGGTTTCACCGAGTTAGCCAGGTGAAATAAAACGTGGCATTGTTATATTTTTCTCCTTTAGATACTGAAGTAATTAAATAAAAAAATATCAGAAAATATACTATAATTTCCAGTAAAGCCCTTGAAAATCTATTATGCACTAAGTTTGGGTATATAAAAAGGTACACACATAACAATAAAATTTGGTATTCATATTGGGCAAATTAAACATCATATTTATATTCAGTAGGAACAAATACAATATTTGAAAATGTAGATTAGCTAGACTAAATCTAAGAAAACTATGTGCAAACTTTTTTTCAAAAGTTCTGATTCTTTTCTCTTTCTAAGGCACACTTCATCACTTTAAGAAGTAAAATCAAGCAAGGTTATTTATTATGGTGAAGATACTGTGTTAAGGATATTCACATTTATCATAATTTTATTGACAGTAATAACATTATAAGTTCTGTGATAATATATTTATTTTACAAATAAATGTATTTATATACAATATATTTATTTTACAAATAAATACATTTGCATTAAATAAATGTGAAGAACCTGTACCTCAAGTGGCCTAGTTAATACAAATGGCCTAGTTAATAAACATATATAAAACCAGTTTCAAAAATAGGTCTGTGTAACTTCAAAGCCCACACTCTTTATTACTGTATTATGCAGTCTATAAAGTGGTGGTTACCTTAACAATGAAAACCCACTTTTCCTTTGTTCCTCTCTCATTCTCACCATTTTCTCATGCTTGCTCTCTGGGATCACCTTCCAACTCCCTGTACATAAATCTTTGTCTCAGGGTCCACTCTTGGAAGAAACTCAAGCTAAGTCATACCTCTTCTAAGGATCCTCATCATAATCACTCCTATTCCCCAGACTGCCTCAAAGATTTCTTCTGGAAGTGCTGAAAGCACCTAAGACTTCATTAATAAAATTCTAAGGTTCAATATCCATCTTTTAAATGTATCTTCTGATTGCCATTATAAGGTATTCTATAACTCGTACAGTCTTGGTTTCCCCTTTTCTGACCTTCTTTCGTATACACTGAGTATACAATACATTTGAGCATTTCATATGTTTCTGACTCTTGGTCGATCTTTCACCTGTCATTTCTTTGCCTCTCCTCATAATTAATAAGTCATAAAAAGGCTAGGGCATACCTTGCATATGTTTCTTTGATTTATAGTATTAATACTCACAAAGTCACTGCAGGCCATAAGGCACTAACTCAGTGGCATGTCATGATTCTCCAGGAAGCTACATACTCCTTGACAATGCAGTACACATTTTGAACTCAGAATTAAAATAGGAAGTTTCTCTTCATGCCATATGACATTAAAAATTCTCCTCTGTAATCATGACATGGCCTAAAAGGATATACAGAACAAAACATAAACTTGAAAAAGGTGAGTGTGACAACACACATCCATTTTCTCTGACAAGTATCCAGACAAGTAGGCACAAGTTTGCACTGCCGTGGTAGGAAGCAGAATCTCCCACTGAAGTTAATTGATTTAAAAATTCATATTTAATGGCTGGATGCGGTGGCTCACGCCTGTAATCCCAGCACTTTGGGAGGTTGAGACAGGTGGATCACGGGGTCAGGAGTTTGAGACCAGCCTGGCCAACATGGTGAAACGCTGTCTCTACTAAAAAAACAAAAATTAGCTGGGCATGGTGGTGTGCACCTGTAATCCCAGCTACTTGGGAGGCTGAGGCAGGAGAGTTGCTTGAACCTAGAAGATGAAGCTTGCTATGAGCCGAGATCATGCCATTGCACTCCAGTCTGGGCAACAGAGCAAGACTCTGTCTCAGGAAAAAAAAAAAATTAGGATTTAATGCACTAGTAGGCACCATTCAGGTATACCCAGATAATGGCAGATCCATATATGATGAGCCAGTAACTACACCATGTGATAACCATGGATCAGTCATAGATCATGAGAGATTTGTTAAAGTTGAAAATGATTACAGTATAAATTTTGGACACTTGGTTCATTTCCTTTTGGTAATTTCATTTTAAATATTTTACTCCACATTTTAATATTTAAAACTGTCCAACTAAAAAACAAGAATAAAAAACATGGCCTTGCATAGTTTTGTCAGGTTGTGCTATATTTTACTTTAGATTTCAATTTTGAGAAAAACTTTTACTCAACTAACAGTAAAAAGAATAAGTTAGAATCTGAAGAATTCAAAACCTATCATTATAAACAGGATATACCTGACATTTTCCACCCAGAAATAATTGGTGAGACAATCTTGGTTAAGAGGCATTAGCTTTTGGAAATTAATTATAAATTATATTTTAAAATTACAATCAGAAGAAACAGAAAATCTCTTCTTAGCTCTAACTTCTATCATCACACATATGATGCGTAAAAGTCATATGAGCAAGGCAAACATATAGGCTTTACTAAATTTTGTTACACATTGTAAATAAATGTCAGCGATGGTCACAGACTATCTCAGCTAAGATTGGCTATAACATTGCCCCTTTCTTCCTGCTGGAGAAGGCATGTTAGATTTGGAAACGAAACGTAACAAAACTCTATATATACTATATAATCACCTATATATATATATATATATATATATTTGCATTATTATGTCGAATTCTTTTGTGTTTGCTATGCATTAACTTGATATTGTTGTACCATGAATCCTGCTGTTCTAGAGGGAGAATGATCACTTCAGAATCAATCCGCAATGAAGAGTGTCACAGGAGTTATTATAGTGACGACAGAGGAGGCAAAGATAACTCCACAACCCTACTGGGCTAAATTGCCCAGTTACAAAAGAAATCATTAAAAAATTATATAATGTAAACGTAAAGGAGAAAGAAATATAGCTGTCTTAATAACCATTTTGCTGATAATTAAGGAAAAGAAATGAAACTTATGTCCAGAATTATTGTGATAAAGGGAATCAGATAACTCACAGACTGCGTCATGCAGAATCACTAAAATACCTTTTCTTTTGTCTTTTGCCCCAAACAAGAAAACCTCTGAAAGTACTGTCACGAGGAACGCAGAAAAATAGCCAAGAAAAGGCTCAATCATAAGTTAGATCATGGGTGGCCACAGCAAGGGCGAGAGTACCACAGACAATTTCCTGTTATAATTTAGTTTTGAGCCTTCTAATACGTTGCAGCATAAATTACAGAATGTAGTGATTTATTTCCTCCTCTCATCCAATTATGAAGTCCTATGCTATCTTCTTCACCTTTGTATCCTGCCATAGGCACATAGGCACTCATATTATTGACATAGGATGACTATGAATTAATGCATTTGCATTATTATTTGGTCTGATTGGGACCAAATCTTATGAAAGTACAGTTTCCGGATTTTATATTAGACCTTGTATCACTCAAAGTTGTATTAAAAGTAATGATGATACCAAATGGATTCTGAAGTACCTTTATTCATCCAAGATCACATAAACTCACACAACTTTGGAGAGACTTTTATGTATTTTTTTTTTCTGATTTTCAAATTCAAGCAAACTAAAGCACAAGGCGTTGTAAGTAACTGCCTTCGCATCATACACATCTGAGCAATTAATGCGAGCAGTTGAATAGAAACAAATGGGCTCAGTCTGGCTTTCAGGGTCTGAGTAGAATTTCACTGGGCAGGAAAGTACATAAACATTTAAAAAAACACTTAATCTACAGTACAATATTAAAGCTTTCCAAAACAAATCCCATGAAAGATAAGAATCGGGGGCGTGGGGGAATAGATCAATTGATAAATGTTACTTTTCCATCACAGAAAGGATCAGCAACTTCCTTGGTCTCTGAAATGTCTTATTTTGTAATGTCTGCAATTCTAAAAAGAGAAGTTCTTTTTTCTTAGGTTAAAACTTGGGGACTTTATTTATACCATTTAGTGAGATTCCATCATGTGCCAGCCCCTTTGCTAGATATTGCTTCATGTGTTACTCTTGCCTTAGGGTATCTCATATCCTCTATCTGTCTAGTTACCAACTAAAAACATGAAATGCATGTTTCTAAAGATGAGAGTATAAATGATGTGTACAAAGTGACACAACAAATGAAACTGAGAGGCAGCCTGACTTTTGGAGCTCCAAATATCACACCCCTATACTCTGAATAGAAAGGTCACATGCTCACATTCATTCCCACAGAAGAGGTTTTGATTTTAATTATGTTAGTTGTTTTTAAAAATTGTTTATAGCGAAGCAGTAAAAGTGAGTTTGAGAAAAGGTAAGAAACTATGTAACACACATCAGGACTTTAAGACATGGCAAGGGAATCTCTGCCCTACAATTATGTTCATAGAGTATCCTTGAATATATATAACTTTTTTATTTCAATTTCTTACTTATGAGGAATTGTGCAGCGCGAACAGAATTGAATTCAATAGATCAAAAAGATGGTTTTTTTTATCTTAAAATGTATGAGAAAGCTTCATTGATACCTAAAACAAAAAATACTCCCTGAATGGTTCTTTTACAGAGACATTTTAAAATTTGTGTAGAGGCTCTAATAAAAATAATCAATCTTTACAAATGTATTATTTCTTCAACTGCAAAAAATTGTAGATGGAGAGACAACGGAATGGCTAACAAATTAAAAATTTTCCAGGAAGTAAAATTTAGAACCCAAGGAAATATATATAATTGATCAACTACCATGTTAGGTAGTTTTAATGCATATTATGCATTAAATAGTGGGAATTCTTCAGAAGTCTTCATATTTTACAGTATGAAGTTGAATAGAGACCATTTTTTTCATACGTGCTTTTAAATAATTCAGTCCATTCTCTTTATCTATTTTCTCTTTCATTGGAAAATTTTAAAGTGAAACCATACATGTAAAAAAAAAAACCTACTTAAAAAAAAGTAAGACTATTGTAATTCTAAGCCCAAGACATTATTAACAGATGCAATTTTGAAATGGTATAGTGTCTAGGGGAAAGAAAATGAGAGAGACAGAGACAGAGAATAGCCCTCTGTATGTTCGTAGTAGTGAAGTTATCATTACTAAATATATACCTTCAATTAATTAAAATAATTCAAACTGCTTAGTCCACAGAAGAAGAAATATGCTCAGGAGACTGTAAGTGTCTTGCCAGGTATCCCTTAATTTCATCACAGCTGCAGGGTGCAATACATGGCACCTGGACTTGATGAAATCGGAGGCTAGCACTGGGGAGGTGCAGATACTGATCCTGAGGGTTGCACGTTTCTTTGTAGTTCATGCTTATTTCTGAAAAACTAGTTTAACTGTTAAAAGACACTTTTCGTTTTGATCACTTCTTGCTCAGGCCAAGAGTTGTCACTAACATGGAAAAAGAGAATAAAATCTGCTGAGGTCTGGAATTTTAGTTCAACAGAAAGTCTGAAGTTAGCTGTTGCCATAGAACATAAATTAGTGACAAACATAGACAGAAGACCTAGGTGACAATCAAGAATCATCCAAAGAGGAGTTGAGGTCAATAATGCATGCTTTGTCCTTTCTAAGACAACTTCTCTCTCTCTCTCTCTCTCTGTATAAAAGAGAGAGAGAGAGAGACAGAGAGTTTCTCATTATAATTTTTAGCTGAAAAAAGATTTTCTTAAATATTATTGCAAGAGTATTTCTGGAAACAGGACCCTAATTTGTGGATTTACATTCAAGTGGTTATTAAGAATTGCTCTCAACATCAACACCTATGGGAAAAAGAAAGGGAGTAAGCAGTGAGCAATAAATGCAGAAGAAAACGAGAAGATTTAAAAGTGTGATGACTTTGCAGAGATGTTCTGAACGGGTGTGTATGAACCAAGTCTTTATGCTCCTTCTCAGATGCTTCAGTGGGTGTGGGATTTGCTTGAGAAGGGAATGGCCTTAGTGTAGGCAGCTCTGTTCTAGCTTTCTGCTGTCAGTAGACTCAGAGTATAGAAAATAGGCAAGAGACTGCCCTCAGACACCTTGGTTTGTTTGTTGGTTGCTCTTAACCACAGGGATGTTAACTTTTATTAGCTAGCTTTATAACTGTATATGTCAAGCTCCCCTGGCTACCACTGTGACCATGTCTCTCATTGCAATAATTACATCTACTGGATATTTGATGATTATGCACCATGACCTGGCCTCTATTATTCCAGAGTCCTCTCTTTCATTACAGAATTCAATGAGCATATTGATATAATAGCACCTGTTACTGTTAGTCCTGGCATAGAAGAAAACAGATATCACTGAACTTGATATTGAAGCACCTCTCAGCTGTGCATTGCTTACTGCTTTGGTAAACATGTCTTCTGAACACTTTTGCAGAACAAAATGAACATCTCCACACCCTCTTTTGCTCCATTATCCACTAACTGCCAGGACAAGTATTGCACTTCCTCTTTGATGTGAGCCAATACTATTCCAGTTTCTAGAATTATCTAAGTAGCATTTTAGAAACATCTGGAGTTTTTGCCAAAGTAGTACATCTTTTGTTTTCAGACAGTGCTCTCATCTCAAAAAAGTCTTTCTTAATCAGTGTTATGTATCATCCTCCTTTGATTCAGCATGTTCAATATCCACTCACATTATATATATTTCCAGTTCTTACAGTTCCTTCAAGTTATAGTTCTTAAATATTGGTCTGATGGTCAGGAAGGAAGTCAGGGATAAATCTATGGGGAGTTCATGCTCACTGGAAGGCAAGAGGTGTCTGCATCACCTACAAGCAAAGAAAGGGCACTAGCCCTTAACAAGGAAGAATAGCCACTTTTTCAGGCTCAGGTTAGATTAATCTGAGGACTCAAGGTTCTCAAGTTCATCAACCCAACCCATAGGCAACTGTCCCATTCTTTCCTAAACAGGGCCCTGATGTCAGCATAGCAGTCCTACCTAAGTTGAGAATTTATCTTTCTCCTGAGTTATGCTACTTTTATGATAAAAATTCTGGACATGATATTCAGCTTTCTTTGCCCATCTACTGCTGAGAGGCTTTTTATATACTGTAAAGAAGCACTATTTGTTCACATTTAGCTTTTAATTGATGACTTATCACCTCTAGTCTTTCATTACATTTCTCCACAGTATCGCTTGCCCCTACAGCCAGACAATTTCATTTCCTTTATAGTTACCATTTTTCTCCTATTTCTTAAAAGCTTGCTACCTTTCACCTGCTAGTTGCATTTGTTTTTTCTATTGGTACACCACTAAGTTAAACCCAGATGAACTTTTAAGCTATACTGTTAAATTGGGACAGGGTTTATTCATAGGCTACCTACTGCTCACAAGAAGTTCTTTATTGTCAGCTAGCCAAGAGGTGATCCAGCTCAGCTTCAAAATTCCATCTTAGCATCACTTTTATTGACTCCTCCTGGTACAAACTCAGAGAGGTTGGTTTATTCAGAAAGTAAACTCAGATATAGAAATCTGGGCCCAGTGCAGTGGCTCACACCTATAATCCCAGCACTTTGGGAGGCCAAGGCAGGTAGATCTCTTAAGGTCAGGAGTTCCAGACCAGCCTGCCCAACATGGTGAAACCTAGTATCTACTAAAAATATGAAAATTAGCCAGGCATGGTGGTGGGTGTCTGTAATCCCAGCTACTTGGGTGGCTGACGCCGGAAAATCTCTTGAACCTGAGAGGTAGAAGTTCCAATGAGCTGAGATCACGCCACTGCAATCCAGCCTAGGCGACAGAGCAAGACTCCATCTCAAAAACAACAACAACAATGAAATAGAAACCTGCATACAGGAAACTCATTAGAAAGTACTTTCAGGATTTATAACAGTAAAGAAAGGAAAGGAAGCAACATTGGGAGGAGGAGGAATTGGCTGCAATGCAGTCACAACAAATGCCTCAGCCAACTCCATAGGGTAATGGGAAGCTAGAAAGACCCTATAGACTGCCTGTTTTGGGGTGATAATCACCCTCCTGCATTGCCCGGTACTCACTATAACTGGAAGTTTACTTCATTAGGGTAGAGGACAGGACTCTCATACCATCATCTTATCTACCTTTTTGATTAATACACTTATCTCTAAATGTTCTAATGACTAAAATATTAAGTTCCTATACAGTGAAAGGCAATACTAACATCAGGGAGAAGACATACTT
>NW_016823862.1:0-8721 GCF_001698545.2 Rhinopithecus bieti | reverse complement strand
GAAAAGCTACCAGGGGACATTCGGGAGTATTGGACGGCTAGGGTGAAAAGGAAATATCCTCATACAAAACTGAAAAGAAGCTTTCTGTGAAACTGCTTTGTGATAGATACGTCTATTCATCTCACATAGATAAAACTTTCTTTCTATTATGCAGTTTTGAAACTGCGTCAGGATGGATTCGCGTAGGGACTTTCAGGTCTGTCAGGAAATAGGACGTATCTTCAGATAAAAACTGGAGAGAAGCTTTCTGAGAAACTGCTTTGTGATGTTTGCATTCCACTCTGGGAGTTATACCTCTTTTCTCATAAGGCAGTTTTGAACACTGTTGCTGTAAATCTGAAAAAGTGATATTTTGCAGTGCAGTGAAGACTATGGCAAAAAGTGAAATACCCTGACATAAAACCCAGAATGATGCATTCCAAGAGACAGCTCTCCGATGTGTGCATTCACTTCAGAGTGTTAAAGGTTACAATACATCGCCCTGTTTGGAATCTCTGTATTTGAGGAATCTGTGAAGGGATATTAAGTGGCCCCCAGAGGCTTGTGGTGAGAAAGGAAACATCTTCCGATGAAAACTGGAGACAAGCTTTCAGAGCAACTGCTTTGTGATGTGTGTATTCATCTCATAGAGTTAAATCATTCTTTGGATTGAGCTGTTTGAAATCACTGTTTCTGTGGAAACTCAGAGAGGACATTTGGGAATGCTCTTAAGAATATCCTGAAAAAGAAATACCCTCCGATAAAAAACAGAAGGAAACTTTCTGTGAAACTGCTCTAGGTCACGTGAGGCGCACTCACACAGTTGAGCTCCTGTTTTCATTGGGCAGTATTCTAACACTGTTCTAGCTTACTCTGCCAATGGATACTCAGTAGTGCTTTGAGGCTTACGGTGACAACGGAAATATCTTCAGATAGATACTGGAGAGAAGATTTCCTAGGAACTGCTTTGTGACATCTGCATTCCACTCACAGAGTTTTACTTTTCTTCTCATAGAGCACTGGGGAATCCCGTTTGGAGAAAACACTACCAGGAGACATTCGGGAGTATATGGATGGCTATGGTGAAAAAGGAAATATCCTCAGACAAAAATTGGAAAGAATGTTTCTGTGAAACTGCTTTTTGATAGATATGTTCATTCATTTCACGTAGATAAAACTTTCATTCTATTACGCAGTTTTGAAATTACGTTGTGGATGGATCGCAAAGGACATTCGGGAGCACATTCAGACCGGTGGGGAAATAGGAGATATCTTCAGATAAAAACTGAAGGGAAGCTTTCTGAGAAACTGCTTTGTGATGTGTGCATTCCACTCAGGTAGTTATGCCTCCTTTCTCATAAGGCAGTGTTTGACTACTGTTCTTGTAAACCTGAAAAAGGGATATTTTGCAATGCATTGAAGACTATGGCGAAACGTGTAATATCCGGAAGTAAAACCCAGAAAGAAGCTTCCCAAGAAACTGCTCTCTGATGTGTGCATTCAATCCAGAGAGTTAACACTGACACTACGTTGTCAGTTTGGAAATTCTGTCTTTGATTAATCTGTGAAGTGATATTAATTGGCACACAGAGGCTTGTGGTGAGAAAGGAAACGTCTTCCAATGAAAACTGGAGAGAAGTTTTCGGAGCAACTGCATTTTGATGTGTGTATTCATCTCATAGAGATAAATATTTCTTTGGATTGTGCAGTTTGAAATCACTGTTTCTCTGGAACCTGAGAAAGGACATTTGGGGACGCTCTTAAGAATATGCTGAAAAAAAATACTATCCGATCAAAACCAGAAGGAAACTTTCTGTGAAACTGCTCTAGGTCACATGAAGACCACTCACACAGTTAAGCTTCCATTTTCTTTGATCAGCATTCTAACACTCTTTTGGATTACTCAGCTAAGGGATACTCGGGAGCACTTTTAGGCTTATGGTGAAAACGGAAATATCTTCAGATAGATACTGGAGAGATTTCTGAGGAGCTGCTTTGTGACATGTGCATTCCACTCACAGAGTTATACTTTTCTTCTCATAGAGGATTGGGGCATACCATTTGGAGAAAAAGCTGCCAAGGGACATTGGGGGGTATATGGACTGCTATGGCGCAAAAGGAAATATCCTCAGATAAAAACTGGAAAGAAGTTTTCTGTGAAATTGCTTTATGATAGATATTTCTATTCCTCTCACATAGATAAAACTTTCTTTTTTTTATGCAGTTTTGAAACTACGTCATGGATGGATTCGCGAAGGGACATTCAGGAGCACATTCAGGCCTGTAGGGAAATAGGAAATATCTTCAGATAAAAACAGGAGAGAAGCTTTCTGAGAAACTGCTTTGTGATGTGCACATTTCACTCAGGAAGTTATACCTCTTTTCTCATAAGGCAGTTTTGAACACTGTTGCTGTAAATCTGAAAAAGTGATATTTCGCAGCGCGGTGAAGACTATGGCAAAAAGTGAAATACCCTGAAATAAAACCCAGAATGGTGCATTGCAAGAGACAGCTCTCCGAAGCGTGCATTCATTTCAGAATGTTAAAGCTTACAATACATCGCCCTGTTTGGAAACTCTGTATTTGAGGAATATGTGAAGGGGTATTAAGTGACACCCGGAGGTTTGTGGTGAGAAAGGAAACGTCTTCCAATGAAAACTGGAGAGAAGCTTTCAGAGCAACTGCTTTGTGATGTGTGTATTCATCTCGTAGAGTTAAATCANTTCTGAGAAACTGCCTTGTGATGTGTGCATTCCACTCAGGGAGTTATACCTCTTTTCTCAAAAGGCAGTGTTTGTATACTGTTCCGATAAAACTGGAAAAGTGATACTTTGCAGCATATTGAAGACTATGGCAAAAGAGTAATATCCTGAAATAAAACCGAGAAAGAAGCGTTCCAAGAAACTGATTTCTGATGTGTGCATTCATTTCACAGAGTTTAGGCTTACACTACATTGCCCAGTTTGGAAACTATGACTTTGAGGAATCTGTGAAGGGATATTAAGTGGTGCCCAAAGGCTTGTGGTGAGAAAGGAAACGTCTTCCGATGAAAACTGGAGATAAGCTTTCAGAGCAACTGCTTTGTGATGTGTGTATTCATCTCATAGAGTTAAATCATTCTTTGGATTGAGCAGTTTGAAATCACTGTTTGTGTGTAACCTGAGAAAGAACATTTGGGAACGCTCTTAGAATATGCTGAAAAAGATACACCCTCCGATATAAAACAATAGGAAACTTTCTGTGAACCTGCTCTAGGTCACGTGAGATGCACTCACACAGTTAAACTTCTGTTTTCATTGAGCAGCATTCTAACACTGTTTTGGGTTAGTCTGCTAACGGATACTCTGGAATGCTTTGAGGTATATGGTGAAAACAGAAATATCTTCAGATACCTACTGGAGACAAGATTTCCGAGGGGCTGCTTTGTGACATGTGCATTCCACTCACACAGTTATAGTTTTCTTCTCATAGAGGATTGCAGAATGCCATTTGGAGAAAAAGCTACCAGGGGACATTCAGGAGTATATGGATGGCTGTGGTGAAAAAGGAAATATAGTCAGACAAAAACAGGAAAAAAGTAGTCTGTGATACTGCTTTGTGATAGATATGTCTATTCATCTCACATAGATAAAACTTTCTTTCTGTTATGCAGTTTTGAAACTGCATCATGGACGGATTTGCGAAGGGACATTCGGGTGCACATTCAGGCCTGTGGGGAAATAGGAAATATCTTCAGATAAAAACAGGAGAAAAGGTTTCTGAGAAACTGTTTGTGATGAGCGCATTCGACTCAGGGAGTTATACCTCTTTTCTCATAAGGCAGTTTTGAACACTGTTGCTGTAAACCTGAAAAAGTGATATTTTGTGGGGCATTGAAGACTATGGCGAAAAGTGAAATACCCTGAAATAAAACCCAGAAAGTAGCGTTCCAAGAAGCTGCTCTCTGACGTGTACATTCATTTCAGAGAGTTAAAGCTTACACTACGTCGCCCAGTTTGGAAACTGTCTTTGAGGAATCTCTGAAGGGATACTAAGTGACACCCGGAGGGTTGTGGTGAGAAAGGAAACGTCTTCCAATGAAAACTGGAGAGAAGCTTTCAAAGTAACTGCTTTGTGATGTGTGAATTCATCTCATAGATTTAAATCGTTCTTTGGATTGAGCAGTTTTAAATCACTGTTTCTGTGATACCTGAGAAAGGACATTTGGGAACGCTCTTAAAAATATGCTGAAAAAGAAATACCCTCCGATAAAAACCAGAAGGAAACTTTCTGTGAAACTGCTCTACGTCACCTGAAGTCCACTCACACAGTTAAGCTCCTGTTTTCATTGAGCAGTATTCTAACACTCTTTTAGCTTAGTCAACTAAGGGATACTTGGGAGCACTTTGAGGCTTATGGAGAAAACGGAAATATCTTCAGAGAGATACTGGAGAGAAAGTTTCCGAGTAGCTGATTTGTGACGTGTGCATTCCACTCACAGAGTTATACTTTTCCTCTCATAGAGGATTAGGGAATCCCGTTTGGAGAAAAAGCTACCGGATTCCATTCAGGAGTATATTGACGACTACAGTGAAAAAGGAAATTTACTCAAACGAAAACTGGAAGGAAGCTTTCTCTGAAACTGCTTTGCGATGGATATGTCTATTCATCTCACATAGATAAAACTTTCTTTCTATCACGCAGTTTTGAAATGGCGTCATGGACGGACTCGCGAATTGACATTTAGGAGCACATACAGGTCTGTGGGGTAATAGCAAATATCTTCAGATAAAAACTGGAGTGAAGCTTTGTGAGAAACTACTTTGTGATGTGTGTATTCCACTGAGGGAGTTATACCACTTTTCTCATAAGGCAGTGCTTGAACACTGTTCGTGTAAAACTGAAAAAGTGATATTTGGCAGCACATTGAAGACTATGGCAAAAAGTGAAATATCCTGAAATAAAATCCAGAAAGAAAGGTTCTAACAAACTGCTCTCTGACGTGTGCACTCATTTCAGAGAGTTAAAGCTTACATCACGTTGCCCAGTTTGGAAACTCCGTCTTTGAGGAATACATGAAGGGATATTAAGTGGCGCCTGGAGGCTTGTGGTCACAAAGGAAACGTCTTCCAATGAAAACTGGAGAGAAGCTTTCAGAGCAACTGCTTTGTGATGTGTGTATTCATCTCATAGACTTAAATCATTCTTTGGATCAAGCAGTTTGATATCATTGTTTCTGTGGAACCTGAGAAAGGACATTTTAGAACGAACTTAAGAATATGCTGAAAAAGAAATACTCTCCTATAAAAACCAGAAGGAATGTTTCTGTGAAACTGCTCTAGGTCACGTGAAGTCCACTCACACAGTTAAGCTTCTGTTTTCATTGAGCAGTTTTTTTTTTAACACTGTTTTGGGTTAGTCTGCTAAGGGATATGCGGTAGCGCTTTGAGGCTTTGGTGAAAGCAGAAATATCTTCAGATAGACTCTGGACAGGAGATTTCCGAGGAGCTGCTTTATGACGTGTGCATTAAACTCATAGAGTTATACATTTCTTCTCATAGAAGATTGGGGAATCCCGTTTTTATAAAAAGATACCAGGGGACTTTCGGGAGTATATGGATGGCTATAGTGAAAAAGGAAATATCCTCAGACAAAATCTGAAAAGAAGCTTTCTGTGAAACTGCTTTGTGATAGAAATATCTATTCATCTCACATAGATAAAACTTTCTTACTATTACGCAGTTTTGAAACTGTGTCATGGACAGATTCAGGAAGGGACATTCGGGAGCACATTCAGGCCTGTGGGGAAATAGGAAATATCTTAAGATAAGAACTGGAGAGAAGCTTTCTGAGAAACTGCTTTGTGATGTGTGCATTCCACTCAGGGAGTTATACCTCTTTTCTCATATGACAGTGTTTGAACACTGTTCCTGTAAAACTGAAAAAGTGATAGTTTGCAGCGCATTGAAGACTATGGCGAAAAGTAAAATATCCTCAAACAAAACCCAGAAAGAAGAGTTCCAAGAAACTGCTCTCTGACGTGTGCATTCATTTCAGAGAGTTAAAGCTTACACTACGTTGCCCAGTTTGGAAGCTCTGTCTTTGAGGAGTCTGTGAAGGGATATTAAGTGGCGCTGCCTTATGAGAAAAGAGGTATGACTGCCTGAGTGGAATGCACAGAACACAAAGCAGTTTCTCAGGAAACTTCTGTCCAGTTTTTATCTGAACATATCTCCTATTTCCCCCCAGGCCTGAATGTGCTCCCAAAAGTCCCTTCGCGAATCCATCATGACGCAGGTTGAAAACTGTGTAATGCAAAGAAAGTTTCATCTATGTGAGATGAATAGATATGTCTATCACAAATCAGTTTCACAGAAAGCTTCTTTCCAGTTATTGTCTGAGGATATTTCCTTTTTCACCATAGCCATCCATATAATCCCGAATGTCCCCTTTTAGCTTTTTCTCCAAACGTGATTCCCAATTCCTCTATGAGCAGAAAAGTATAATTCTATGAATGGAATGCACATATCACAGAGCAGCTATTTGGAAATCTTCTCTCCAGTATCTATCTGAAGATATTTCCGTTTTCACCGTAAGCCTCAAAGTACTCCCGAGTATCCCTTAGCTGACTACCTAAAACAGTGTTAGAATACTACTTAATGAAAACAGAAGCTTAACTGTGCGAGTGGACTTCAGGTGACCTAGAGCAGTTTCACAGAAAGTTTCCTTCCGCTTTTTATCGGAGGGTATTTCTTTTTCAGCATATTCTTAAGTCCGTTACCAAATATCCTTTCTCAGGTTCCACAGAAACAGCGAATTCAAACTGCTCAATCCAAAGAACGATTTACTCTATGAGATGAATACACACATCACAAAGCAGTTGCTCTGAAAGCTTCTCTCCAGTTTTCATTGGAAGATGTTTCCTTTCTCAGCACAAGCCCAGGAGAACCACTAAATATCCCTTCAGAGACTTCTCAAAGACAGAGTTTTCAAACTGGGCAACGTAGTGTAAGCTTTAGCTCTCTGAAACGAATGCACACGTTAGAGAGCAATTTCTTGGAATGCTTCTTTCTGGATTTTATTTCAGGATATTTCACTTTTCACCAGAGTCCTCAACACACTGCAAACTATCACTTTCACTTTTACAGGAACAGTGTTCAAACACTGCCTTATGAGAAAACAGGTATAAATTCCTGAGTGGAATGCATACATCAAAAAGCAGTTTCTCAGAAAGCTTCTCTCCAGTTTTGTATTTGAATATATTTTCTATTTCCCCCAGGCCTGAATGTGCTCCCGAATGTCCCATCGCGAATCTGTCCATGACGCAGTTTCAAAACAGCGTAATAGAAAGGAAGTTTTATCCATGTGTGATGAATAGAGATATGTACCACAAAGCAGTTTCACAGAAAGCTTCTTTCCAGTATATGTCTGAGGATAGTTCCTTTTTCACCATAGCCATCCATATACTCCCAACTGTCCCCTGGTAGCTTTTTCTCCAAACTGGGTATCTCAATCTTGTATTAGAAGAAAAGTATAATTTTTTGAGTGGCAATAACACGTCACAAAGCAGCTCCTCAGAAATCTTCTCTCCCGTATCTATCTGAAGAAATTTCGGTTTTCACCGTAAGCCTCAAGTGCTCCCGAGTATCCCTCAGCTGACTAAACCAAAAGAGTGTTAGAATACTGATCAATGAAAATAGAAGCTTAACTGTGTGAGTGGACTTGACGTGACCTAGAGCAGTTTCACAGAATTACACTTTTCTTCTAATAGAGGATTGGGGAATCACGTTTGGAGAAAAAGCTAAAAGGGGACATGGGGAGTATATTTATGGCCATGGTGAAAAAAGAAATATCCTCAGATAAATGCTGGATAGAAGCTTTCTGTGAAAGTGCTTTTGGATAGATACGTCCACTCATCTCACATAGATAAAACTTTCCTTCTATTACACAGATTTGAAACTGTGTCAGGGATGAATTCAGAAAGGGACTTTTGGAGCACATTTAGGCCTGCAGGGAAATAGGAGATACCTTTTACCATAGCCCTCAACGGGATCCCAAGTATCACTTTCCAATTTCCATGAAAATAGCCTTCAGAAACGGCTTCATGAACAGAAAAGTGGAACTTTGTGAGATTAATTAAAAGATTCCAAAGAAGTTTCTCAGAAAACTTCTTTCTCGTTTTTATCTGATTATACTTCCTTTTACATCATAGCCCTTAAGGCACTCCCAAATATCATTTTGCAGATTCCACAAGAACAGTGTTAGCAAACAGCTTCATGAAGAGAAATGTGGAACTCTGTTATATGAATTCACAGATCACAAAGAAGTTTCTCAGAGAACTTCTTTCTCATTTTATTTGAGGATATTTTCTTTATCACCATGGCCCTCAACGTGCTCCCATATATCACTTTGCAGATTTCACGAGAACAGTGTTAGCAAGTGGCTTCATGAACAGAAACGTGATATTCTGTGAGATGAATTCAGAGATGACAAAGAAGTTTCTCAGAAAGCTCCTTTCTTGATTCTATCTGAGGATACTTTCTTTTCCACCATAGCCCTCAAGCGGTTCCCAAATATCACTTTGCCGATTCCACGAGAACAGTATTAGCAAACAGCTTCATGAACAGAAAGGTGGAACTCGGAGAGGAGAATTCACAGAACAGAAAGAAATTTCACAGAAAATTTCTTTCTCTATTTTATCTGAGGATATTTCCTTTGGTGGTATGGTATTCAAAGTGATCTGAAATATCAATTCTCAGATTC
>NW_016823861.1:1372696-1384527 GCF_001698545.2 Rhinopithecus bieti | reverse complement strand
GCAGAAATCACTTGTCTTCTGTGTCACTGGCACTAGGAGCTGGAGACTGGAGCTGCTCCTATTTGGCCATCTTGCTCCGCCCCCTTCGGTATTTTAATATCATACTGGAGCACTGTTCAAAAGGCTTGTGTAAATATTAATGAATTACATAGGATAAGGTACCTATGTTGACTTCACTATTTATTGTTTGATGATAGCCCAGACATTGTAAATATAGATTAGTTATAGATTAGTTATAGATTTTGTCTAGGGGAGACAATAACCCCATATATGATAGTTTTACTACCTGTAAGCAACTATAATTTTGTGTGTAAACACAAAAATATTATTTAAATATATTTCCCCAAAAATGCATATAAATTCCTAGTTCCTGTCAATGCTTAAAACCAGGTAACCAGATTTATCTTCTTACAAGTTCTGTTATTAATAAATTAATATCAATCACATTTATTTAGTTTATATTTATAAGCATTCTGTTTTGAACTTTTTGAAAACTTAATTTTATACTCTTTGATATTAAAATCTCCTTTTGTTGTAGTCGTTTATAACCTGTCCCCAACTGTGTCCTTGTTGCATTTTATTAAAATTTGCAATGCTCATAAATGGAGAGTCTAAATTTCAACCACATTGAGGCACAAGTAGGGTGTTCCCAGCTCTTGGAGAGCTTCTTGAAACTGCACCTGTTCCCTCTACTGATTCCAGTGAAGCAGAGCCCTGGCTGTGCAGGTGAAAGCCTGACATAAAGGTTTTCCTTCCTAAACTGCCACAAACCCCTGTCCAGAATCTTTCCCGACACTGTCTCTGGCTTCCCTACATCCGAACGCCTGTTATTTAGATATATCCGTTTTTCTCCCACTTCAGGTCTGGTTTACACATATTGTTTTCTCTGTCTCAAATGTCCTCTTCTCAGAATCTCTTCCTTGAGTACTTATATTTATTTTTTAAGATGGAGTTCAAATGCCACTCTTATATACTGTAAAGACTTTTATTTTTTCTCTAGCCCTACTACTGCTTTGGAATCACTTTGCTATAAAACAACAACACACATTTAATGAGGTCCTCTGTGGGGTAGGTGTCATGGGAGGCTCTGGGAATACAAAGTCAAATAAAATATAATCCCTGACCTTGAGGGTCTTCCAGGATGGTGAAAAAAATTACTGTCTGGTAGAAGTGTTTATACCTCTCTGACAGTACTCAGACAGTTTCATTAAAAGTTTACGTTTACTTGGCTTCCCACTGGAAAATGGTGAAATGCTTCCTGGTAAGGATTTGGCATAGTGTTGTTAATATATTTAGAGGCTTACAGCAAAGTTTCTGAGGCCAGATCACCTCATTTCAACTCCTGGCTCTCTCACCAGCTAACACTATGACACTGGAGAAGTTATGTATCCTTACTAGGTCTCAGATTGCTTACTGATACGTAATAGCCATTATTTTTTGTCTTATTATAGTTGGTAAAACATAATTATTTTGAATTGTTGAGTTCAGATTGGAAATGACATTTAATGTTAGATAGTTTGAAATTTACTCTAATAGTAAATGGAAGTCCTTACAATATATAAAATGAAATTGGTAACATCAAAGCAACATCCTATATCAGTATTTACTGGCCTGTTGGCATTCACTCAGCTTATTAGCTTTTTATCTATATAATGTCTCTTTACTTGGAGTATGTTTTATATATGCTTCTCTAATGACTGAACAGTTGAACATGTGAATGTTCTCATTATTGAGTACTGATATGAACAGACTGATTGATCTTATAAAAAATTTAAAAGTTTTTATATTAATACCCAACATGTGTGGAAGCTACTGTTAAGCTATTTAGGATATCGCTTTATGTTTGAAATGTTTTAAAATGATGTAAACATTTTAGTGTTTTATGAGAAAACAAAACCAACACAATACAAACTAAAGGGAGAGAATGTGAAAATCATGGAGCAACCCAACAACTGATACATAACAAGATCAAGATTAACAAATAGGCCAGGTGAGGTGGCTCATGCCGGTAATCTCAGAACTTTGGGAGGCTAAGGCGGGCAGATCACAAAGTCAGGAACTCGAGACCAGCCTGGCCAGCATAGCAAAACCCTGTCTCTACTAAAAGAACAACAAAAAAAATTACGTGGGTATGGTGACACGTGCCTGTAGTCCCAGCTACTGGGGGAGGCTGAGGCAGGAGAATCCCTTTAACCCAGGAGGCAGAGTTTGCAGTAAGCCAAGATCACGCCACTGCACTCCAGCCTGGGTAAAGAGAGAGACTATCTCAAAAAAAAAAAAAAAAAAAGAAAATAAAAGAAAAGTAAAGAAAAAAGGCAGAAAGAAACAAAGAAATAAAAAAGATTAACAAATAGGAGCTGAAGAATTTGGATGTAAGGAATTTTCCAAATGACTTGTATTCAAATGGAAGAAAACTGACATTCCCTATATATATGTGTGTGTGTGTGTGTGTGTGTGTGTGTGTGTGTGTGTGTGTGTGTGTTTCCATCCAAAAATTAGGACATAAATGCTAAAGACAATAGTTTAACTCATTAAATGGTGACTTTACAGAAAGTCCTAAAGATTTTCAACATTGACAAAATTATTACGCACATTTGGAGAACACTTCTGAAAAATAACTACTAGCTACATTTTCTTTGAAATAGTATGAGAAATTGAAAGCTGAGTAACATAAAAAGATGCCCAGTGAACATTAATTTTTATTTACATTAACTATCTAAACTCATATNTGTGTGTGTGTGTGTGTGTTTCCATCCAAAAATTAGGACATAAATGCTAAAGACAATAGTTTAACTCATTAAATGGTGACTTTACAGAAAGTCCTAAAGATTTTCAACATTGACAAAAATTATTACGCACATTTGGAGAACACTTCTGAAAAATAACTACTAGCTACATTTTCTTTGAAATAGTATGAGAAATTGAAAGCTGAGTAACATAAAAAGATGCCCAGTGAACATTAATTTTTATTTACATTAACTATCTAAACTCATATAACAAAATTATATATTAAACAATCTAATTTATAATAAAATTGTTAAACTTCCCTAAGGTTTTGTCATATGCTAGTAAGTATTCTAAGAAGTTTGTATATCCTAAGAAAAGAATATTTTAAATATTAAATTCTTACCCTAATAATTTGGTGAGAATTAAATATTAAATCCCTATCATAAGAATTTGGTAAGAATTAAACATTATTACCATAATAATTTGTCAAGAATTAAATATTAAGTCTTTACCATAAGAATTTGTTAAAAATTAAATATTAAATTCTTACTATAGTCCAAATGGGGAGGTTCTGTTTTATCATTGGTTTCATTATACAGGTGAGGAAATATATGCACAGATAGTTGAAAAAAAGGTTCTCAAGGTCTTAACCAATATTTAATATTTGCACACAGTTTGCCTAATTCCAGAGGTTTCACCTATTTAATATCTAAGGGATTGTTGTGGACAACATGTATTTCTATATATGCTTGTAAAGACCTATAGGCAGCTCAAATATTATAGTCACAGAGTCATAAATCCAAGAGATGATCTAATCTCAAATGGTTAATTTGGTAGTTAAACCACACATGGAAAAACTAGTATGGACATGGATGTGATAAACAGCAGTGCTGAGAACCAAGAAACACAATCACTTTTTTTGTGTGTGTGTGATAACGTTATATAAAATTGCAGAAAGTAAAGAAAATAGACATGATCTGCTGTACATGAAAGATAGGCTATTGTGCATAAATGATTTTCTGAGTTAATTAGGTTGAACCTAATGCTACAATAGCACAAATATATACTCATGCATTGCAGAAGAATAATTGCTAGAAAATGTTGCTAGGCATTACATTTTCTTTATTTATTTGCTTAAGAGAGAGTTTATGAACACAATGAAGAATATTCTTTGGTGTTGCTTTTAAATTGCATAGTTGAGCATGAATACCAGTGGCTAATATGCTGTCAGTCTTATAGCAGGTGATGTAAATAGAAATTCTATGTTCTAATAATATTTAAATGAACAATAATTTATAAAAAAGAATCATTTACACACTTTGTATTTGTTTATCAGGCATTGATATAAATGGTGTTATCCAAAATATGTTCTTTTAGGTTTAATGTCATGATTTCTCCTAAAAATAATTTTTTCAATGAATATTTCTAATTAGGATTGGCTATTTAACACTCCCCACCCCCACCACTTTGGATTTCCTCAAGTGCACTTCAAACTCAGTGGTTCAAAATTCACACCATACTTCAGCTCACTGCCTCAATAAAACATATTATTCTCCATTTTCCTTATCTCATTAAATGCCACCATCATCTACTTAGTTTCTCAAGCCAGAGAGATGAAAGTTATTTCTGATGCCTTTCATTCCCTCACTCCCTATATTAAATGCATGATGACATTTTGTTTATTATCCCAAATACATGTCTCTCAAGGCTTCTCTTTTAATCTCCTGCAAAAATCTGGGATTCCAGCTCCATGTTTTACTGTTTATTTCTTGGTATTTGGTGCCCTGCTGCATTAGCATCTTGTTTGTCTCCTTGCATATACTCTACCTTCCTTCCAACTGTCTCCAAATATTTTTCTGAAGTGACATTTAAAACCTGAAATATAGTAATATTACTCCTTTCACAAAAGACATCAATGGCTATCCATTGTCCCTATTTCAAGTTTTATGATGATTATGATGATTTTTAAAATTATGATTTATCTAGCAAAATGTGAGCATTGTGAGTGTAGCAACCATGTTAATCTTGCTAATCAATAGATGAATCAGACACATAGCAGTATTCAGTAAAAGTTTATTAAATAAATAAATGAATCTAGTTAAGAAATCACAATTCCTAAAGAGTTCAGTATGAAATTATGAATATCTTAGTGGACTGCTTTATACCCTGTTTATTCTTCTGTTTTAGTTCAACTGATCTCTCTTTCAATATTGAAATTAGACTGTATTATTTCTCCTTTTTATTCCTCAAATCATCTGTGGAAAGGAACAGTTTGTGTATGTTTTATTTTGAAAACTTCAATGCAGGCTTATGGTATACATTTAAACTAATGGCAAATAGAAAGAGCTAAGTCAAGTAGTCAACAAAGGGTCACAGAAAGCCTACAAATATTAAGAACAAGATATGACATTAGGAAAACATGTTGCAGACTTTAGTCAAGGATAACACAAAAACCTATAGGTGAAGAGACCAATGAAATAGGAGTTTATTCCCATATCTGCTTTAAACTTGTGCGACTTCATAGGCCTTCAGTTCTTTCATCTGAGCACTGGAATGGATTTTTTAGTAAATCCATCCAATACTACAATTTTATGATTACATATAGAAATTATTCTTTCTTGGAAAGAATGGTTTTAATATTTCTTTTTCTTATTTCTATCCTGTCTCTCACCTGTCTTTTTCTAACATCCTCATAAAACACTGCCTTGATATCAGTCTCTAAAATCTTTACATTATGGGACTAATTATATTAAGTCATTTTTCTCCAAATAACCTAAGAATTTTATACTGTAAATCCTCACTTAACATATTCAATAAGTTCTTGACAATTATGACTTCATGCAAAACAACTTATATGGGAACAAACTTGATCACAGGCTAATTGATATAAACAAGAGTTAAGTTCCTGTGATGTAATTCTTGTCATGAAAACATCAAGCTTCTAAATAAAGACAAAAATATTTATAATATGAAATATTAAACTAAATATGAGTTTTATGTACTTTTAAGAAAGATTAATAAAAACAAGTAAGATAATTATTTGCCTTCTTGTTCCTGTCGCAGGTGGCCAGAGCCTTTCTGGGCAACTCAGGGAACAAGGTGGGAACAAACTTTGTACATGACACTATTCTATCAAGGGCACTCACACACACACACACACACACACACACTCTCTCTCTCTCTCTCTCTCTCGCTCTCTCTCATTTTAGGACCATGTAGACAACCAATGAACATGACATACATATTTTTGAGATATGAAAGGAAGGCGGAGTACCCAGAGAAAACCCACGCAGACATGGGGATAAGGTGCAAACTCCATACATACAGTGGCTCCCACCAGGAATTTGTTTTTTCTCATCAGTGTTACAATGGAAGGCTGTTGAATGAAACAACATTAAGAACCTGCGACAGCTAGTACATGGCCCTGGGATCCAAAGGCAAGAATCTTGGCCCCTGAATATGTTGTTTTTACTACTAGGCTACAGCGCCTGTTGAGTTCAGTCACTGAAGTATGTTTTGAAGGAAGTCAGAGAGAGGCATGTATGGTGAATGCCTGTAATCAAATAGCAAGTTCTGCAAGTAAATATATAACTAAAAATATAATCTACGATAGATGTTTATATAAGCTATTAGCCATAGAGACGATTCACTCTGCAAACATGACAGAGGGTGTATAAAAGAGATAACACTGAGTAATCTCTGATATAACTTAGATACAGCCTGGCAAGCAGGGAAAAAACCAAAGAACCATGAATGGATATGCAGTTTCAAGTTTTGAGGTTGAGTGAATTGTATGGGAAGAAGATAGCTGCCATTAAGCTAAACTGTGAAAGGCTTTATATATTAAGCCATATATTTAATTTTAATGCCAAAGGCAATGTGGAATGATTAAACTTTTCTAAGTTTTACGTTGACATATTGGAAAATTTTTAAGATATTAATTCTTATGGTAGTGTGAAAAAAAAGTAATTCTCCATGGACTAAGGGCTTCTGTTGGGCCTGGCTTCATGCCCAACATTGATTGATGAGAAACAGAGAGTCTACGGAATAAACAATAAAAGCTAGTGGTCTAAAAGTAAAATAGAACAGAATCTTAAGAGAAAAGCATACGGGAGACATCCTTTAAATAACGGAGATACATAAAACATATATAAGAAATGCACACCCTATTGTAAAATAGAGTCTCATTTGGCAGTAGCCATTACAAGCATGCCTTCATAAGAACAGAATGCGAGTTTTATTGTTATTCAGTGGCCATTGATGTATGGTAACAACATCCCATATACAGCCTAAACTTCTCCACTTGAAACAAGAATATTTTATTATGTTTGGTCATAAAACAGTGCTGAATGCATAGTAGAAACTCAATACATAGATTTTATAGACTTTGTAGACTGTTTGAGAACTTTTGGATTATATTTTTCCCTGTAGCACATACTTTTGTGTTCCTAATTTTCATTTTGATATTACTTTATTTTATGGGCTTATGACTATGATTTATCATTAAATTTTAAGTATTTTAAAAATGTTGTTTAGCAATTTTAGATGTGATTATATGATTTTTATGCCTAGAATTTTCCCATGGAAACATATTGCAAATTAACTTTCATTTACCAGAAGAAAACAATAAAATTTTACATAAACCAGTTTTATCCAAACATGAGCTCAGAGCAATAGCAGGTGGTCCATACACTGAGGAATATCTGGTAACATTCCAACTGTGAGGCAGAAAATTCTGAAATGCTACAATATAGGAATGTATTGTGAAAGATTAGGAGGGGTGATGTTAGCAAAAGAATAAACTATCCAGAGGTAATAGAAAGGACAGGACATTGTTAAAGTACTTGACTGTCAAATAGTACATTACATTATGGGTTTTTGTCTTCCTAATATTGCTCATTGTTTAGGTGTTACTGTTTGTTAGTAAAATAGTGCACACATTTTTGAGGAGGGCTGATGTTGATGGCTCTTTTTTTGTCACTTTGATAGAGTTGAAATTAGTCATCTACAATAGATAGTTTTGTACCATGTACAAAATTGTGCTTTGAATTAGCTGCTGAATTCATGATTTATAGAAGTCTTAACAAGGCTGATTTTTACCACACTCTTCTTACCTTAACTTGAATTGCATCACAAAGAAATGAAAGCTGAAAAAGATTGTATTAGTCCATTCTCACACCACTATGAAGAAATGCCTGTGGCTGGGTAATTTATAAAGATAAGAGGTTTAATAAACTCACAGTTCCACAGGGCTGGGGAGGCCTCAGGAAACTTACTTACAGTCATGTCAGAAGGGGAAGTAAACATGTCCTTCACATGGCAACAAGAAACAGAAGTGCTGAGCTAAGGGGGAACCGTCCCTAATAAAACCATCATACCTAGGGAGAACTCACTATCATAAGAACAGTATGAGGGTAACCAACCCGACGATTAAATAACCTCTGACTGGGTCCCTCCCATGACATGTGAAGATTATGAGAACTACAATTCAAGATGAGATTTGGGTGGGGACACAGCCATACTGTATCATTCTACCCCGGTCCCTCCCAAATCTCATGTCCTCACATTTCAAAAAACAATCATGACCTTCCCATAGTTCCCCAAAGTTTTAACTCATTCCAGCATGTACTTGAAAGTTCAAGTCAAAGTCTCATCCGAGACAAGGCAAATTCCTTCTGCCTACAAACCTGTAAAATCAAAAGTAAGTTAATTACATCCTAGATACAATGGTGATACAGTCATTGGTTAAATATACCCATTCCAAACAGGGGTAATTGGCCAACACAAAGGGGCTTCAGGCCCCATTCAAGTACAAAATCCAATAGGGCAGTCATTAAACTTTAAAGTTGCAAAATGATCTCCTTTGACTCCATGTCTCATATCTAAGTTATGCCATTCCAAGAGGTGAGCTGCCACAGCCTTGGGCAGCTCTGCTTCTGTGGCTTTGCGGGGTATGGTCCCCCTTCAGCTGCTTTCACAGGCTGACATTCAGTGTCTGTGGCTTTTCCAGGTGCACAGTGCAAGCTGTGGATGGATCTACCATTGTGTGGTCTGGAGGATGGTGGCTCTCTTCTCACTGCTCCACCAGACAGTGCTGTGTGGGGGCACCAACCCCACATTTCCTTTCCGCATTTCCTCAGGAGAGGCCCTCCATGAAGGCTCTGCCCCCATAGCAAACTCGTGCCTGGATATCCAGGCATTTCCATACATCCTCTAAAATCTAGACAGAGGTTCACAAAGCTCTTTTCTTGATTTCTGTGTACCTGTAGGCCCAATACCATGTGGAAGCTGCCAAGGTTTAGCGCTCATACCCGCTGAAGCAACAGCCTGAGCTGTACACTGACCCCTTTTAGCCGTGGCTGGAGCTGAAGCAGCTGGGAAACAGGGCACCATGTCCTGAGGCTGCATAGGTTGTGGGAAGAGGGGCACAAAACCATTTTTCCCTCCTAGGGCTTCAGGCCTATGATGGGAGGGGCTGTTGTAAAGGTCTCTGACATGTCCTCGAGACATTTTCCCTATTGACTTGAATTTCACCCCAGAAAATGAGGTTTTCTTTTCTCTCACATCATCAGGCTGCAAATTTTCAAATCTTTTATGCTCTGCTTCCTCTTGAATGCTTTGGCACTTAAAATTTTTTTCTGCCAGATACCCTAAATCATCTCTCTCAAGTTCAAAGTTCTGCAGGGAAAAATGCTTCCAGTCTCCCTCCATAGCAAGAATGACCTATACTCCAATTCCCAACAAATTCCTTATCTCCATCAAGACATCAGCCTTGACTTAATTGTCCATATCACCTTAAGAATTTTGGTCAAAACCATTCAACAAATCTCTAGGAAATTCTAAACTTTCCCAAATCTTCCTGTTTTCTTCGAAGCCCCCCAAACTTTTCCATCCTCTGCCTGTTACCCAGTTCCAATGTTGTTTCCACATTTTGGGGTATCTTTACAGCAGCGCCCCACTCTCTGCACTACCAGTTTTCTGTATTAGTCCATTCTCATGCTGCTATAAAGAAATACCTGAGACTTGGTAATCTATAAAGAAAAGAGGTTTAATTAACTCACAGTTCCACAGGGCTGGAGAGGCCTCAGGAAACTTACAATCATATTGGAAGGGGAAGTAAACGCATTCTTCTAAACATGGCAGCAGGAAGGAAAAGTGCTGAGCAAAAAGGGAAAAACCCCTTATGAAACAATGATTATCTTGTGAGAACTAATTCACTATCACAAGAACAGCAGGAGAGTTATCGCCCCCATGATTAAACTACCTCCCACTTGATCCCTCCCACAGCACATGGGGATTATGGGAATTACAAATCAAGATGATGTATGGGTAGGGATACAGTCAAACTTTATCAAAGATATAAAACAAGATTTCTCAAGACCTGCCAAAACATCTGAAAACTGATCAAATGTAACCTACATATGCTTGCATGATGTTGCTTGAAAAGGTCAAAAGACAAAATAATGTATGTAAATATGTTAGTATTTGCTGCCATTGCACTTAGAAATGTGTGTCTGAGTTTCTTTTTAGAAAGCAAAATGGTTTCATTTCAGCATAAATATGCATTCTTTTTAGCCATGTAATTATAGGCAAGGAATAAAACACCATATTGAACCATGTATGTACCTGTATCTCCATGCATGTGTATGCTTAAAATATTACTTCAAAGGAATAATCCACAGATATATTTATTAAATATCAGTTGAATACGATTCTGGATATATTACATGTGATGCATTAACTTTACTAAACATTTTAAAATGTTACCATACTATGTTTTCTTCTCAGTTCATGTTTAAGAATTTGAGAATTCCAAATTTTAAACAAAATTTTGGATTTTCTACATGAAGACAAAATATGAAATTGAAATAAATGGCTATGGTTCGATAATCTTGAGTCCAGAACTAAATGCTGAATATATTAAAGTAGAAATATAAAATTGGATATTGTATATAAACTATAATAGGATAAATAATTTCAAAAAAGAAATGTCCTATAATCATGTTTGAATACTATAGATTTAGTTTTAAACCATTTTGAAAAGCCTTTAAATTGCCCACAGTAATTCTTTATAATCTATAAGTAAAAAGCAGTATTATTATTTTACAATAATAAAGGACAATTATTATTCTGTTTGGTCATTGTGTATTTGCCTTATTAATTGAGAGCCTATAGAAGAAATTTAGTAATTAAAAATTAAGCTTATATTTACAAAACTATGTAAATCTATTTTATGTTTATAAAATTATGTAAATCTATTTTATATTTATAAATATGTAAATCTGTTATATGTTTATAAATATATAAATCTGTATATATACATCTCCTTCAGACCTATTCAAAAGAAGAATCCTGTGTATGTTTGTTTTCTAGAGCTGCCGTAGCAAATTACCTCAAACCTTCCGGCTTAAAAATAACAGATATGTATTCTTTCATAGTTCTGGAGGTTAGAAGGTGCTTCCACTGAGGGCGGAGCTTCCTCTGAGGGCTCTAGGGAAGGAACTTTCCTTGCCTCTTCCAGTCTTCTGAGTCTTCTGAGGGCTCTCAGAAATCCTTCTTCTGGTTGGTTTGTAGCTGCTTTCTTCCTATCTCTGCCTCCTTCTTTGCATGACCTTCTTCTTTGTGTGCTTCTGTGTCTCCGTGCCTGAATTTCCCTTTCTTATAAAGACACTGGTGATTGGATTTATGGCCCACCCTACTCCAGTATGACCTCATCTTAACTAACTACGTCTGCAAAATCTTATTTCCAAATAAGCTCACATTCTGAGGTTCCAGGTGGACATGAATTTTGACAGTGGGCAGAACTCTTCAACTGGGGACAGCATCTAAATGTGTACATGCGGAGTAGTCATTATTAAAACATGACTCAAAAAATCTAGTTCTGCTCTCTAATCTAGTCTCTTTTCTTGAGTTCCAACAAAAGAGTTGGACTCATGAAGAATTCTGGCCCTCTCATATCTCATGTGCATCTATAAACAGGAACTTTTGAAGGGACTCCAGAAAGACCTATCCAAGAAGTGTTTGAAGGATTCCTGTGAATCAGCTCTAAAAAGGAAGACAAGAAGGACAAGGAAAGGATAGGAAACAGAATTAAAAAAAAAAAA
>NW_016823861.1:1355613-1371212 GCF_001698545.2 Rhinopithecus bieti | reverse complement strand
GATAAATAATTTCAAAAAAGAAATGTCCTATAATCATGTTTGAATACTATAGATTTAGTTTTAAACCATTTTTGAAAAGCCTTTAAATTGCCCACAGTAATTCTTTATAATCTATAAGTAAAAAGCAGTATTATTATTTTACAATAATAAAGGACAATTATTATTCTGTTTGGTCATTGTGTATTTGCCTTATTAATTGAGCGCCTATAGAAGAAATTTAGTAATTAAAAATTAAGCTTATATTTACAAAACTATGTAAATCTATTTTATGTTTATAAAATTATGTAAATCTATTTTATATTTATAAATATGTAAATCTGTTATATGTTTATAAATATATAAATCTGTATATATACATCTCCTTCAGACCTATTCAAAAGAAGAATCCTGTGTATGTTTGTTTTCTAGAGCTGCCGTAGCAAATTACCTCAAACCTTCCGGCTTAAAATAACAGATATGTATTCTTTCATAGTTCTGGAGGTTAGAAGGTGCTTCCACTGAGGGCGGAGCTTCCTCTGAGGGCTCTAGGGAAGGAACTTTCCTTGCCTCTTCCAGTCTTCTGAGTCTTCTGAGGGCTCTCAGAAATCCTTCTTCTGGTTGGTTTGTAGCTGCTTTCTTCCTATCTCTGCCTCCTTCTTTGCATGACCTTCTTCTTTGTGTGCTTCTGTGTCTCCGTGCCTGAATTTCCCTTTCTTATAAAGACACTGGTGATTGGATTTATGGCCCACCCTACTCCAGTATGACCTCATCTTAACTAACTACGTCTGCAAAATCTTATTTCCAAATAAGCTCACATTCTGAGGTTCCAGGTGGACATGAATTTTGACAGTGGGCAGAACTCTTCAACTGGGGACAGCATCTAAATGTGTACATGCGGAGTAGTCATTATTAAAACATGACTCAAAAAATCTAGTTCTGCTCTCTAATCTAGTCTCTTTTCTTGAGTTCCAACAAAAGAGTTGGACTCATGAAGAATTCTGGCCCTCTCATATCTCATGTGCATCTATAAACAGGAACTTTTGAAGGGACTCCAGAAAGACCTATCCAAGAAGTGTTTGAAGGATTCCTGTGAATCAGCTCTAAAAGGAAGACAAGAAGGACAAGGAAAGGATAGGAAACAGAATTAAAAAAAAAAAAATGGCTTACCAACTTTATTCCTAGGATTCTCTTTATCTTGTGTTCTTAGTAGTACATATCAGTTCTTCAGAAATAGCTGGCGCTTGCTTTGGCAGCACATATACTAAAATTGGAACAATACAAGAAGATTAGCAGGACCCCTGCAAAATATAGCTGGATAATTCATTTATTGGGGCAAATATAGGTAAAATTCTATCAACTATCACAGAAGAAACAGAGAAAGCCAGTGTCTAAGTGGTAGAATTTGAATAGAGAAATAAAAAGACAATTGTGAAATTCTATATATAACCTCAAAACTTTGAGTATTCAAGTGTAACATGGAGAAACATTTCATAGGATTATATGTGAAAATACTTAGTATTGGCTAAGAGATAAACAAAGGTCAAAAATATATGCCCTAACCACCCCCTCCCAACTATGTTTTGGTTATTTTAATAAAAGAGTTTTCTGCATGATTTTGTTCACTAATCAGAATATGCATCAAAACTGGGCAGCAAAAACTGAACTGTGGGTGTTGAGGAAGCAAATTTTTGTACGAAACATATATTATAATGGAAATTATCAAAATGAGTTCTACATAATTTAGAGCTCCTGGCATCAAGCAAATTAACAATTACTTGAAGGAAGTAAGGACTAGCCTGTAAAGAAAAATTATTAAAGGAATACTTGATAGTTATTCATAAATACCTGAAGTCTGGCATGAGTTAAATGGATTAAACTTGCTCTGTACCTACAAAAAGTTCCGTAATCAGTTTTCAGCTTGATAAAATGTGATGGGGTATACATATTCTCATTGAAATCCTCTCTAAAGCATAATGGAGATTTTTAAACAAAATTAATGTGAATATACTATCTAAATAATATATTTGTGTCATAAAACTTTAGAGTTGGAATAACTGTATAATTTCCATTAATTCTTCTTAAATATTAGATTTTGGTAAAGGTATGTTATAGATTTACATGTGTAAAACTATCCAAACTTATTTTAAACACCTCTACTATCACCTTCAGTTCTATTTGTGGTCTACTTAATAGATTTATGTAGGTCCCAAGCTATTAGAGAAAATGACAAAATAATTTTTAGTTTAACTTTCCAAAACGCAGATGCTTATTGTATAAATAAAACCCTTTCCAAATGATTTGACCAGAATTCATAAAGCAGAAACATCTGTTGTTCAGACTCATCCAAACTATACCTTATTCTGTATTCTGTATTTATAAACCACAAAAGATAATGCTCACTAGTTGAAGTCTATAGACTTTCATGCATTATTTATGAAGTCAGTAGAAATTTCAAGTATTTGCATAATAATTGATGTTAGCAATAAGAATATGAGTTTATAAATAGTTTCCAAGTGCCAATAAATGCCAGTAGTGGAGATAAACAGAAAAAGATGATTTGATCACACCTGATTTAATGCTGTTTTTTTTTTTTTTTATATTTCAACAGTCAGTGGAATCTTGGCAATAACAAAGAGAGAAACAAATTTTTACATTGTTAAAATAATATTTAGATTATATTTTGTATGTGAGAATGTGCAGATATTGAGTATAAGAATTCTACATTTTTGAGTTAGGTGAGTTTAGATATGTTTTGAATAATTTAACTTTGAGAGAATTCTGTATATTCACTAAAGGAAACATTCACATTTAATTGCGCATCTTTATCAGTTAATAAATCTAACTGATAACTTTGGAATACACCTTTTGGCAAAGCTATGTTATTATGTTTTAATTGTACTGAATAGGTGTGAGAAGCATTTTGTTTACAGAGCATTTGTAAAATAAAAAGTGATTAAATATGTGGATAATCTGTGTTTGTTTTCCTTTGAATGTGGAGATGACAGAAGTAAATATCACAGATGCCATGAGATTTGTTTTTCAATTGAAGCTAGTAAATTCCCTTTGTTTATGGGTAACCCTATATAACTGAGTAAAGTTATTCTCTGTAAATCTCATTCATATCTTTATATGTTGGTCATGATTATTTATATTTGTCTTTAGTAACTTTGGTAAGAGAAGAGGCAGTATTAATTTAAGGAAGCCATAGACCAGTCTGCTTTAGAAATGTTATTATCCTGTTAAATCTAAGAAGCCATAGGAATGATATGTGGGGCAAAATAAAAAGTTTAGTTAAATGACAAACCTTATTTGGAATATAAATAAGTTAAAAAAATAAACAAAAAAAGGAAGAAACTGTAAATAAATTACAAAAAAAAAAAAAACACTCTTATTTTATGAAACCATGTCCTGATTCCATTTCATTAGTTGGTCCAATCTTCAATGTCTTTTGCAACTCACATTACTTGACAGGAAGCCCAAGAAAATATTTTCAGTAGAAAAAGGAATAGTCATCTGCCACTTCAAACTTGCTTCTAAAAGGGGAAATGGTTTTCCCTAGAGGTTTGCTTCTCTTTTCTCTATTTGAGCTATCACTACATCTCACTATTTTCAACACCTATTCAAACCTTGGGAGGATCTAGGCTTTTCAAGAACTCTCTATACTGATGATAGAGTGCATAGTTTTCCTTAAGTCAACAGCAAGAGGTAAAATAAGTAATTCACTTTTGTAGCTTCTATGTATGTTTGTCTCTCAGTATCCATAGGGGTTGGATTCCAGGACCTGCCGCCCCACCTCCCATCCCCCAACAGATACCAAAATGCAGATGCTCAAATCCTTTAATAAAATGGCCTAGTATTTGCATATAATCTACTTATATTCTCTCATGTATTTTAAATCCTTTTTAGATTACTCGTAACACTTAATACAATGTAAATGCTGTGTAAATTGTTATGCTGTATTGCTTAGGGATAAACAACAATAAAAATGTTTGTACATTTTTCTTGTTATTGGAATCTTTCTCAAAACCCACAGCTCATTTTTTGCTACCCAGTTTTGAGGCATATTCTGATTAGTGAATAAAGTCAGGTAGAACACTCTCCTTTCATGCAGTCATCCATTTTTCCTTATGAATATTTCCTATCTAAAGTTGTTAATTGAACTCATGGATAGAGAAAGTTATATTTATCAGGAGCAAGCAAGAAAACTGTGTGTGGCAACGTGGGAATGTTTCTCTAGATTTTTCTCTCAGTGTGTGTGTGTTGTTTTTACTTTATTTGGTGAATACTAGGCAACTCTACACCATTCCTGCCCCTAGTAATTTATGGATATCAACACCGAAAGGAAATGAAACGAATGTATTACTTACATGGTATTATTACCTACTAAAGAGCAAAATAATCCACAACAAAAAGCCTTCAGGTTCAGTGAGAAGTGAAACCTAAGGAAGAGGCAGTGGAGTTCTGGTATTTAATGGGGTTAAGGGTTGGATCCAAGTGAGTCCCTTACCCTCAGCTCCAATAGGTGAGGATTTAAATGGTTTGAACTTCCCTGCCATAGCCAAGGGAGAGAGACTCTGAGTTTTCTTACTGCTTGCCTACATGTGCGGGAAAAGAACAAAAGGGGAGGAGGAGGCCTTCAAAGTGGTTGGCAGTTAACAGTATCAATAGAGTGAAACTATCACACTTTGAGAGAAACTTCGAGAAGTAAAAATAGGAGATGTAGTCTACAGACACTTAGGAAATTCACATTGTGCCCGAAAGACTTAGCATCCATTCATCTAGAATGAAGAAAAATAGAAACTGGGCTTGATTAAATGACAGTATGAGTGCTATATATAAGACATTTTCTAGCCTTTCAGAGAAGAAAGTTAAGAGTACATGAAAAGATTATTACTGTCCCTGTTTGCCTTTGAAGATTACAGAGGATTACAGTCAGCATGCAGAGGCAATATTGTTGTAACTTACAGTTTTAACAATGAATTCTATTGCTAGAATTTCCTCTTATTAATGTTTTCCATAAGAGAATTTCTACAGTTCTGATTATTGTTTCCAGCATGGACCTTAGAACCTCATGTTTCCATTAGGTTCTTCTTAAGTATGTACACTAGGAGGAAATGGAGGGAATTTCATTATTCTATTCTAAAACTTACCCTTCCCAATTTAAAAATAGAACGTTTGAATACTGGTATGTAAACGATTCATGATACTGTCAGCCTCAGCTTACTTGGGAAAATAATAAAACGCTCAGTCATCTAAGGCATGATTAATGAATTCCCTTGAACTTAGCTGCTTCTCTTCTTTCCTCTGATTACTTTCCTTTGTGCATGTCACAGCCCCTGATGAACACAGACAATAGATAAGACAATTAACCACATTAATGTTTCAAAACACTTTATAATTTGTTTAAAATTACAGTTTGAAATTAAGTTGGGGAACTAAATGCCCTTTTACACGGGGAAATAATAAATGGTATGTTTTAATTATATATGTGGCCCAATTATCATGAGTAATAAGTGAAGCAGTATTTTTAAAGGTTAGAGAAGTTCTGTATATATCAGAGTGGAGAAACTTTAACATTCTAAAACTGAATAAAATATTTTCTTAAGAAGAAAGATTTTGTATTCGATTAAATATTATAATTAGTTACAATATATGGGATATCAGTAGGAAAAAAATTGAGTAATATGCTTTTTCAAGATTTCATTTAAGGATATTTCTTTCCACATTAGGTGGTTTACAGATAATAGTGGTTTTGTTTACAGTCTTTCTTGTCAAATCGAAATTCATACAGAAATTCATGTGAAATATTGATTGGCTATCCTTTTACAATTTACTTGATAAACTCTAAGTAGCCCAGAATTCAAGCCTAGAAGACTCTGACCATATTATCTTCATCTTTTAAGCTAAGAAATAATATTCCAAAGCTATTTCTTAGGTTGTTACTACCATTTGACCCTTTATAAGCTGTTATGTTTCAATTTATTCAAATAACATATAATTGTCCAATAAGTTTGGATTGTCTCAGTAACAGATCTATAAAAGGTTAATGGACCTTAAAAAGGAAAGAAATCTTGTCATGTGCAACAACAAGTATGAACCTGGTAGACTTTATGTCAAGAGCCAGGCACTTAAAAGCCAACATGACATAATCTCACTTATATGTAGAGTTTAAATAAGTAAAACTCATAGATACAGAGAGTTAATTGGTAGTCATCAGAAGCTAGGGCATGGGGAAATTGAAGAGATGTTAGTCAAAAGACACAAAATTCTACTTAGCCAGGAGGGATAAGTTCGAAAAATTGATTGCACATCATGGTGACACAGTGGATAACAATACATTTACATTTGAAAATTGCCAATAGAGTAGATTTTAAGTATTCTCACCACACACAGAGACAAAATAGTAAGTAGGTGAAGATGTTGTAAAGGCCCATATTCAAGCTCATGTACCTGATGCTCAGTTGAAACCAAACACTGACACAGCAACGTCTGGGGATAGATAAAAGTGTATTCCATTTGGCCAAAGTGAGAACGGGGGCAAGATCTCTCAGATAAGTCTTAACAATAAGACAAAGCAGAGAGGTTTTTTTTTTTTTTTTTTTTTTGCAGCTAGAGAGTAAGAGCGGGAGTTTTAGGGAACAAATGGGAAAGTTTGTGTTTCTTTCATCTCTGATAACATCCTGAGCAACCAGACTTCTGGGCCTCAGCAGTTAGTTGCAACATCCTTTTAGGCAATTCATTCCTTCTGCATATGTTTTTTGTTACCTTGAAGTTATCTTCTCTTGCTTGACAAAGAAACAGTACAACAGCAGTTTGCAGTTGTATTGTGAGAACAAGGGATGTTGGCTTCAGTGCAAGCAAGCAAGAGCCTAATCCTACTTCGTTGTTTTTTTTTTTTTTTTTATCTCAGTCACTAAAAATACTAAGGTACTGAAATCTAAAGGGACCCAGTTACAAGGTAATGCATATATTAAATATGCATATGTTAAATAGCTTGATTTAGCCATTGCACAATATATGTATACTTTAAGACATCATGTGGTACACCTTAAATATATACAATTTATTTGTCAATTAACAAATAATTCAAAAAGAAAAAAAATTAATAGGAAGACTCACAAAGATGAGATAACAGGAAATGATGAAGAAAGAAGAGGAAAAAGGTCAATACAGTTTCAAAGAATGAAACATAAAAAACGGAATCAACAGTGGTATTTTTGATATGATCTTGAAAATTAGCAAAGGAAAAAAATTACATGAACAATCTAGTTTTATAAATATTGACCTAGAGACACAACAGACAATAGTTCAGACTATGTTTGAATATAAGAGAATGTAGTTAAATATCAGTTTGGAAACTTTATTTGGAAAATGTTAACATATAGTGAATAGTTCAACACTTCATAACAGAAAATTTCTCCAGATGAAAATATAGACATAAAGCAGCCAAAACTAGTATTTGAACTTTTGAAGTATCATTACAACTAATGTTTTGTGTACTCATTTGTTTTGGAAATGCTGGGCCTAAGAATCAAAGGAGAAACATATGAAGCCTTTTTAATTTTAAGCCAGATGAGAAAAATAATCTGCCTTTTACTTTGTCATGAGTCCCAAAAGGGACGAGAATTTAAAAAAAGAAAATGAGAGACCTGATCATCAGAGCATATACAGTGCTGTGAAGGCAGATGTAGTAAAATATATTATCATCTAAAAAAGCACTAAAGAAACTGAAATGCAACCTGCTAATGAAGATACATATGGAAAAGAGATATGAAATAAGTGCTTTTGGAAAAGAAGATAACAATAAAAGGATTTCTGTGAAAAGACTAAAAACACAAAGTCAAATAAAATACTTCACAGAATTTAAATAATAGACACCAGCTGCATAGGTTTTAAGACTTTGGTGAAGGAAAATCTAAGAAAATATTTAAAATTAGATTCTAGAAAAGTAAGAAATATACAGACATTCAGCAATATCTAATGATTTAATTTCACAGAAAAAAAATTAGACATTTATTAGAAACTGTGTTTATAAGGAAACCACAGAATGAGAAGAATCCTTAATCCTACTCAACTTTAACAATTATGATACATCAAATTAACTTTTGATGGCAAAAGTGATGATGACATATATTTTTTAAAGTAACCTAGCCTAAAGTACACTCTTAACCACTATCATTTGGACAATTTTTGTTTGTTTGTTTGTTTTTTGAGACGGAGTCTCGCTCTGTCGCCCAGGCTGGAGTGCAGTGGCGCGATCTCAGCTCACTGCAAGCTCCGCCTCCGGGGTTTACGCCATTCTCCTGCCTCAGCCTCCCGAGTAGCTGGGATTACAGGCGCCCGCCACCTCGCCCGGCTAGTTTTTTGTATTTTTTAGTAGAGACAGGGTTTCACCGTGTTAGCCAGGATGGTCTCGATCTCCTGACCTCGTGATCTGCCCGTCTCGGCCTCCCAAAGTGCTGGGATTACAGGCTTGAGCCACCGCGCCCGGCCGACAATTTTTTAAAAGCTCTTGTGTTGTGTACAGTAGCAAGCTCATAAGTGGAAACTTACTGGACATTCAGGAGCAAACTGGTGATGCGGAATTGGATTCTCTTTTTTTCTGTTTTTATTCTCAACAAAATTTTACTTCTACCTCCTACTAAGAAAGATCTGCTTCTATTCATTTCCTGTATAGTTTGGTATGTGAATAAAATATGAAAACAAATACAAAATAAAAGATGGGTAAATTTTTACATACACTTTCATAGCATTTATGAATAAAAACTAAAGAAAGAAAAAAAATTACAAGCAAAACAATTGAGAAGTGAAAAGTCAAGGGCTTTGATTCAGAGAAACAGAATGCTGGGGTGAGAATCGTCATGACATATGAAAAGATGGAACCCAGAACACACAGTAGACAATTGGCAATTGAGAAAAGGAGAAACATCTCCATGGAAACAGTAGAGAATGATTTTTTTGTTGACCTTAGGAGAAAGAAATCTATCTTAATTTTGTCAGATTAAGTAAGGATTTCTGTGGCCATATAAAAATGTGTAGTACAATATAAGAAAGTACTTTCCTCACATGTAGTTAAAGATGGACGATTGTTCTGATAAAAAAATATGCTTAGAACTAATCTTGCTGCCAGAGTTTAGGAAAATAAATAGAATGGTCCTATTAAATGCCAGGTACTAGGCTAGATAGACCAAGGTGCTCATGCCATCACTGGCAAATAGTAAGCTCACAGTCATCTTGAATAACTGTAATATTAATAGATGTTTCAGGGAAAACTGTATAAGTAATTTAGAGCAATGGATAAACATGTAATGATATGACAAGCTTCTGTGCCAGTTTATGAGTGTTTTAGATTAAAGATAGGTCAGTCTGCCAGGTACTCCCACAGTTGAAACTGGATGAAATTAAAATACTCAGATTTCAGAAGAAAATGTATACAGTGAGATGTGATTTATGAATAAAATATTTCTCTTTGAAGGAATATATAGTGGGAATACCTAGAAAATGGTCTGGAAAGAATGATAATAAATTGATGCAATTCTTTATCTGGCTATTCCAGGTCAGGGAGTATGGATCATCTGTGAGTGTGTCTACAAAGAGCAAAAGGAGGGTAATACTATGGGGACTCTTGCATGTGCCATGTACCCTATAGTCTATGTGAATGCTGCTTCCCAGAATCATGTAGTGTACAATCTTCCCTTTGGCAATGGGATGGGTAATGATTATGATGTGAAGCAAACTTTTTGTTTATACTCTCTATACATTACTTTTTGTTTTATAGCAAGATTTTTTTCAGATACCAATTTTATAATGAGTGAGAATGATAATGAGGGACAGAAATACCAGGTAAATATTCCCCTACTTCTTGTTTGTTGCAGAGTGTTATCGTATTGCCTAGACATCTTGAATTAGTTTTAAAAAGACTGAAGATTTTTTTTTTCTTCTCACAATGCTATTATTTCAAGGAGGAAGACATGTGAAGACTGTGTATGTAGATTCAATAAGATGTTAAACATGTGCATGTAAACTTGGCCTGCAAGAGGCACTTGGATTTTGAGAGGCTGGCAGCATATAGCAGAACTTTATCATTGCTTAGAGCTCTGTTACAGAAATTATGAGCTGGGAGAAGAAACAATGGTGAGCTGATGTAAGTGACAGCAGCCAGGTTAATTAATTAGGACTCTCAGTAAACACTAGAACAAAAATAAAGAAGACAGTAATCCACTAGAACAAAATAGAAGCCAAGGAGTCATTACCCACCCATAGACCCAATGACAATAGATGATAAATTTTGATAAGAAAATTAGAAGCAGGAGATAAATTGGCATTTTATGAAAAAGAAAGAGCTTGTAGTCAGTCCAACAGATGAATGTTTAATTATTGGATCCTCTATTTACAGGTGCTAGTATAACTTCCTCTGTGGATCTGTTTCCATATAAGGGATATAATAAGTATTATTTTATACAGATATTTTGTTGTGTTGTTGATACGTTTGTGTGAGTTACTTGAATACTATATCTAAGTGCCTAGTATATTTTCTGGCACATAGATGTTTATTAAAGGATGGGCCTCTATCTACCAACATCTAATATGAAAAAAAAATTCCCATTTCCAAGGGTCTTCAGAAGATGAGTATGAACTCATCGTAGAGTTGAAGAATATATCAGAGAGGAACAGGTCCGAAAGAGATCCCAATCTATGTATTTCATATAAAAAGATATTTAATATAGGGACTAAGAAAGCGACTTATCTCCTGATTAGATGGTATGCATAGGCAAAAAAAGGAAAAAAAATGCTGCTATTTTCACAAAGGCAGCAAATGCAATAATTATGGAAAAGTTGCTAACAATGATTTCAGATGCTTGTCAAACTTAAACAGGAGGTCACCAGAAAAATGCTCTAAACCTCTTCTTTATGCCATCCACATCTTACACTCATGGCCTTATTTAGCATAATTTCACCTGGAGCTCTGTTGTACTGAGATCCTAGAAAATGTGGTGTCTAGGTTTCTCCTTTGTAATTTAAAGAATACTTCAGAAGTTGGAAGATGAGTGGATAATAGGAAACCTTTCACAGGATTCAACTTGATGAATTTAGATATAATAAGTAATGGTATTTCCTAACCACAAGTTGGATTTTTTAACTACAGAAAGCCAACACACTGGGCTTTACCTTCTTACTACCCACTGTAGTTACAGTTAAATAATACATGTTGTAGTCTTTATTACTTGATTTTCTTACAAGACATTTACACTTCGTGCAGACAGATAGTAGATCTGTGTATTTTAATCATGTTTTAAGCATCCAGAACTTCAGTTAATCAAATAAATAAATATTTTTTTTTCTTAAAATGAAGCAATCTGCACATATACAACTCCACTCTGAAGAAAGGCAATTATTTACATAATTATAGGAATTTCTGCATAATTATGTAAATAATTGCCTTTCTTCAGAGAGGAGTTGTATATGTGCAGATTGTTTCATTTTAAAAAACAAAATAGTGTTTTTATAATAAAAAAGACTTTATATATATAAAACCTTTAAGGCCTTTTGTTTTTTAAGAAAAGAAGACCATCCCTCCAAAAGTAGCACATAGTTTCTACCTGTTACGTAACCAATACTTTATGAATTTATGGATTTAATCCACTGTTTATCCCCAAGATTTCTGAGATCCCAAGTCCAATATAGTCAAGGCTCAAGATCAAAGTACTTACACTTTACCCTCACTGCACCCCTTGCCTTTTATACCCCACCAAATACCAAGTCCCAGAAGTTGCTGTAAGAAGAATAATTTACCTACATACACGACCATTAGGATTCAGCCTTGAAGTAGACATGCAAGAAAATATAATATTCCATCCTATGGCAACTTTACTTGTTTTAATATTTTTCTGTACCCTAAGAAATAGTCATTTTAATAGATTTTTAATTATACACTAATATTTATCAGGGATCCATTATAAAATATGCTATTAATCCCCTTGATGGTGGGAGCAGATAGAGAGGAATATATGGTTTCATCTCTTGAACCTCCTCTGTGCTCTCTTTTCTCAAGTTTATTTCGTTAGTCAATCTTCTGTTACTGTGTCTCTAGGTCCCCTTGCCTTTCCCTGTCTCTCAATCACTGTGGTTTATTATTCCTTATCACTCTCATAATTCATGACAGAAGCTATGTTTCCTCACTAAGACATATCCTGGGAAGTCAATAAATACACATTAAGAAGACAAGATTTCTCAACTTTGTAAAGATACGGATTTCTATCATTAACAATTCTGATTTAGCAAACATTTATTGACACCCAATCTTTCTAACTTAGTTTATCTCAACGAATTCTGTGGAAACAATTTGGTGTGTGAATGACTTATTGAACTTGCAACGGGTGGTGAATCATTAACGGCAACGTCAAGACTTAAATGTCGCTCCACTGGTTTACCCAAGGCTGCTCTCACATACCAAGCTAGAGTTCAGTTAGAAACTTGCAGATCAGTAACTCCAGAACACTGGCCAGAGGGTCAGAAGAGCTGACTCATGGACATTCTCATTGTAGATAAAGGATTCATAGGGTTTAATAGTGGTTCTTATGTCTTTTATTTCTAAAAATTAGTAATTCCAGCAGTCTCATGATTTAGGTAAATTTGCTGTTGATTGGGGTAGAATAGTAGAAGTATATTAATAAAAACACCTTTTGAAATTACAAAGTATTCTTTGCACTGCTGAAGTGATTCATGAATGAGAAAATTTGAATTACTAAACATTAATATTTTTTTCTAGCTCTCATACCTATATGAGTCTCAGAAAGGACAGAGTGAACAGAGATGAGACTGCAACCCCCTCTTAGCAAATGATCAGGCGATTGTGTATTGTTCAATGATTAATTGATGTTTTAAAGGGTTTTCAGGAAGACTCAAACACTTTTTGTGAATTATGTTCTTAATTCTATAGACACAGCTACTAAAGCAAGAGGACTTCTTAGTAGCAAATTATTTTTACAGTCATCAAACAGAGGTTAAAATAAGAGAGTAAGATACCTAAGGCCACATGGAGAGTCAATGTCACAGCTGAAAATTTGACAATGGTTTTGTGATTCTCATCATTTTCTGTTTTGTTTTATCTTGTCTTTTAATATAGACTTTTCTGAATTATTTTACTTCTGACATACAGTAATATTAGAGGAGGCCTTTATTTTTACGTGTAATATTTGTATTGTTTAATAAATAAATATGGATGAAAATAGTGAGCAGTTATAAAAAATGCTTACATATATATAAAATTGTTTTTTAATGGATAATCTATATAAAATATTTTTTAATAAACATGTATGGTTCAAGAAGGGCATTTTACATTAAATGTTCAAAGCCATTTGAAGAAATTGATTCTCTAAAAGAATATCCACAAAATTTGATACCACATTAAAAAATGTGCCAAATAAGTATATTTAGAATCCTCTAGAATTTATTGATTGATGAAATCATAAGGAAAATGATTTTCATATGTAATTTATTAAATGGTAAATGACTTGTCATTTCATTTACTTGGGAAATAGCATAATAAAGGTTTTAGGAGGTTTTCCTCTTGTTGGTAATTTTGAGGAGGAAAACTTGACCCAGTTTTGAAAATATTTTACGTCCTGCCCAAAAGCCACCTGCAAATAGCTTATTTGCATAAGCGTTAAACACAAGGGCTTTCATGTTCCTTTTACTTAATAGTGGGATAACAAACCTCCGTTCATTAAGCACAGCATCGTTTTTGTTGTGAATGAAAAATCAGCCAACTTTCTGCCACATCTGGCTACTAATCTAGAAGCTCTGAATAAACAGTAGACAGTCAATTGCCAGCATCCATTCTCTTAAATAACGTGAAGTTTTTTTTTTTTTTTCTCCCCAGTCAAAATACCATTTAGTATAATTTCATTTCAGTTTTCAGAACAACCAAGACTTTAAAAAGAGATCAGGTTTTATGTTGCAGGATGGAAAACATGTATTAGATAATCTAAGGATAAATCTATTCATAGTTCATATGCTAAATCTCTCAGTGTCCAGTTGCCCATAAAAGTTCAAATAGTCACTACAGACAGAATACTTTCACTGTATCAAAAACTGGCATTTGCATTAAAAGGCATTTCTACTCATTTTTGAGAAACCGGTAGCAAAGTTATTAATTTTATGAAAATCTAGAATCAATCTCAGTGAATAACTTAATGGGTTTTTTGCTGGGCAAAAAGATGAGGACAGTAACTGCAATAGCTACAAAACATGGCATTTAAAACACTTATTTAAATGCAAAATGACAACTACAGCATCCATAAAATTCAAAGCCCAGCATTACTATTTTTTTTCCCCACTGCTTCCAAATGAACCTCACTCTCCTTACTTTAAATCCTCAGAACAGTTGCCTATAAATAGAATTATTAGCCAGACATTTGGGAATATCTTTCAGTGTAGCCGTATGAAAATCTACCAGAGCACACATAAGAAAACCCTTTTGGTAATGGAACAGACAGCTACGCCTCATTAAAATGCTTCACCAGATAAACTATAAGAAGACTATTTGTTCTCATAATTTGTTACTTTTTATTAATGAAACCTCGCAATATGATGTCCTCCCTTTTTTTATTAGCAGCAATATCAAATTTTGTCCCCAGATTTATGCATATTGGGTTCTGTTCTCATCTTTCTTAAACTTCAAGTTTATTTAGTCCCCTGTGTCAGCTAACATTTTGCTGAATCCTTATATATATTTATGCTATGTATTATTCGCAGCTTTAAAATTCTTATTTTTACATTGATATTAACTCCTCTTCTAAACTATTTTTCTATATATAATTTATACATATATAGAATGGATATAGAATTTCCTTATATCTCAGATTTTTGTTTATTCCCTATTAAATGATGAGTATCCCTAAATTATAGAAGAATAGTTAAGTCTCTGCAGGATTTAATAAAATGTAGCCAGACAAGTTCTGTGACTCTCCAACCTTCATTGACCTCAATTACCTGTACTCTTATGTAAAGACAGGACTAGGCATTCTAAGAATTATATAGACTCTCACTTAGTTGGCTAAGTGAGAGTGCTTTCAATTATTTTCTCTACTAAACTTGCTTTAGTTCTCCTTCCAAATAGGAAGAGAGCTCAAAAAGATGGGGGGCAATTTCCAGAAGGAAAGAATGGGATATCCCGTTCGTGCTGGCACTCAGCATTGCACCCATCCTGCAATGGAACCATACATGATGAGAAAGTCTGGGGAAAGTTTGATAGGTGTCCTCAAGAGCTTCAAGATGAAGTTAAACATGGCCAGTTGTTACCTGCTTCTTTCTTTCAAAATTCTAAAGGCTACATGCTCATTGAGGCAACTTTTGATGGCAAGATGGGGAAAGAGAAAAGATGCCAGATTATTCTTCCCACTTTAGATGAGTGAATATGCTATATATAGGCCAAGTGCATGCCACAGAAGATGTAAGAGGCTTCGGGTATCCACTGGCAAGTATTTGCAAGAAGTCAGCAGGAGAAGAAATTACTCAGGTTAACAAATAGGTAGCACATAGTTACAAAGAACTTACAAATTCACTCCCTGACAAAAGAAGTATTTCCTGCCTCTCAATAGAAATAAAGATCAGATTAT